>NC_045447.1:110639279-110675721 GCF_002776525.5 Piliocolobus tephrosceles | reverse complement strand
CAGACATCGTGCTGCTACGTGAAGGTGACCTGGTGGCAGGCACCTTCATTTGTTTCCACATTTGGGAGACAAGCAAGTCTGTTACATCTCCGGTTCCTGCCACAGGTACTTTCAGTTGAAACTGGACACCCCAGGGATGGGAAACCCAGTAGTAACACAGACACTGGATTAGACATTCAAAGACCTCAGTCCCAGTCTCCCAACTTAACTTGTTTTTTAAATGTTTCTTAACATTTAGGACCTTACTTTTCTCATTTTCAAAGTGAGGATATAACACTTTTCACAGGGAGTTGTTCAATGCAATTACGAATGAACAAACTGTAAAACACCATTGAAATACGTTATTAAATATCACCTCTCTAGAAATGTCCCTTTTAAAACAGTACCTGTAATCTATTAAAATTTTAAAATTACTATCACTGAAGCAACAGAGAAAGACTACAGAAATTTCAGAGACATAAAGATATAGTCAAGATAGAGCCTCTTGGATCTTGCAGAAATGACAGAATTCTATTTCCAGTTTGTTTGTCCAACCTAGATATCAGTTTTTTCCTACACGGTTTCATTTCCTACCACATTTCCTGCCCTTCATTCATCCAAAGGTTACATGTAAGAATGAAACAGGCAGAATTTCAACAATCAACTACGTAGTACTATACTGTCAAAATCACTGAACAAAAAAGATTCTCTTGCCAGAAAGTTGCTTTATTATGAAATCTTTAGTGTATTTATGTTCAAAATAGATTAGGGGATATTTATTGAGCACCTCCTACGTACCTGGCTTTGGAGATGTAGCAGCCAACAAGAGTTGAGGCGGCTGCCTTCATGGGGTTTACATTCCAGTGAGGAAAAAGGGAAGAGGCAACGAACACGTATAGAAGTCAACAAGATGAAGATGACCAACAATAAAAGAAATGAAGAGCATGCTGATTAGATTAGAAATGGATACGATTCACTCTAGATAAGCAAGGGAGCGCTACTCCACAGACTAAGCATGGGATCAAGACCTGAAAGGTAAGAAAAGAGCATGCAAACAGCTTGTGGAGTAACTGGCCAGTTCAGCCCAAAGGCAAGGAAAAACCTAGACTCTAGCTGGGCCATGGTGAGCAGAAGAAGGAGTGCTATGAGATGAGGGTGGAGATGAAACAGGCCTCCAATCATGTCGCACCTCGTATGCTGTGGTAACAGGAGCTGTGGGTGTGATCAAAGGGTATTCAATAGGAAAACAACTTGATTTTGTTTTCAAAAGTATTAAATTTGAGATTATTTTGTGAACAGTGGGGAGGGGAGCACTAAAAATGTCTCTAAATAGGGCAGTAGCATGAGTTACGCTTTACAAAGATTGGGTTGGTAAGACTGTGCAAGACAAACTGAAAGACGAAGATGACACTGTGGAAGCGGAGAGACTATAGGTTGGTGCAAAAGTAACTGCGGTTTTTGTCACAGTCAAAATGTAAAAAGTACCCACATTGCAAGGGTGGCAATGGCAATGAAGAGAAAAGGAAAAAAGCGTGAGATCCCACACAGGTGTGACGGACGGGATTTGGTGCTGACCAGAGCAACAGAGGGAGAAGCCAGAACTGTGGAGGGTCATTTCAGCCTCGCCAGAACGAACGTTGCCGCAGGAAGACATACCAGGCATAAAGGTGAGGCCCAGGAACCGGGAGGACAGTGTTTCCATTTAAGCCATGACACCACTTTCTTCTCTCCTTCTGAGTCCACCCTGTTACTTCCAAGGCTGCACACCAGTACCATTAGTGACCCTGAGCCATACACCAAACCAACCGAAGAAGGATGTACAGGGTTGGTTTTTTCTTCAGGGGTTTTTTTTTTTTCTTTTTTTTCATTCCATTGGTAATTCTGACGTGTAGCCAGGGCCAAAACTCATGGGGCCAGGCAGAGCATGGAAACTAGATTAATTAGATCTCTTACATTTTTGGAGATGGAGGATTACTTTGGTCATTTCCCTTCTGCCTGAAGAATAGACTTAGACTCCCTTTGTGGAGCTCTGCTGGTGACAAATTCTCCTTCTTTTTGTTTACCTAAAATGTCTGATTTTTAAAGGATTCCTCCACCCCCATGAATTTGAAGGTATCATTACACTGTCTCCCAGCTTCCCTCACTTCTGTGAGAAGTCAACAAGCAGCCTGTCAAGGCTGGCACTAGGAAGATGCAGGAGAGCACTTGCCTTGGGTACCAAACTATCCACAGCCATGTTCCAACCAAAAATGCATGAATAATGCAGCTCCTCCACATCTTCACCAGCATTTTATGTTCTCGCTGGCTTTTATTTTAGCCATTTGATAGGTGCGTAGTGATAGCCCACTGTGGTTTTATTTTTTCACTTCCCTCAATGGCTAACGATGTGAAATATCTTGTCATGCGTTTATTTGCCCTTTTTTTTTTTTTTGCTCATGAACTTATTTCACTTTTTTGGTGAAACAGTGTTTGCCCATTTTCTAACTGGGTTGTTTTTTCCTAATGAGTTTTGAGATTTCTTTATATTTAGATACTAGTCCTCTGTTATTTGTGGTTTGCAAATACCTCCTCCCGGTCTGCACTGTCCTTCACATGGACTTTCACAGAACCTAAGGTTTTAGTTTTGATGAGGTTCTAACACAGTTGATTTTTCTTTTTACATATTATGCTTGGGGTAGCAAGTCTAGAAACTATGCCTAGTTTGGCTGGGCTTGGTGGCTCATGCCTGTAATCCCAGCACTTTGGGACGCCAAGGCAGACAGATCACGAGGTCAGGAGATGGAGACCAGCCTGGCCAACATGGTGAAACCCCATCTCTACTAAAAATACAAAAGTTAGCTGGGCGTGGTGGCATGTGCCTGTAGTCCCAGTTACTTGGGAGGCTGTGGCAGGAGAATCACTTGAACACGGGACGCAGAGGTTGCAGCGACCCAAGATGGCGCCAATGCACTCCAGCCTGGCGACAGAGCGAGACTCCGTCCCAGGAAAACAACTATGCCTAGCTCTAGAGCCTAAAGATTTTCTGTTTTTTTACCCAAAAGTTTTACAGTTTTACATTTTACATTTAAGTCTCTGATCCATTTGAGTTAATGTTTGTATACGTTGTGAGGTTTAGGTTGATGTCCAATTGCAAAAGCACCATTTGTTGAAATTTCTCCATTGAATTGCTTCTGTACCTTTGTCAAAAACCAGGTGAACATACTGGTGTGGGTCTATTTCCAGGTTCTCCGTTCTGTTCCACTCATCTATGTGTGCACGCCTCTGTGAATATCACACGATCTAATTACTGCAGCTATCATAGTAAAGACTTAGTATTAACAGGGATTTCTCCCACTTTGTTCTTGTCAAAATTGTTATAGCTATTCTAGGGCTTGTGCCTTTCCCTACAAATTTTAGAATAAGTCTGTCTATGAATATAAAAAGCCTTGCTAAAATTTTGATAGGAAATGCTTTGACGTTATAGATCAATTTGAGAAGCACTGACATCTTCAAGTTGAGTCTTTCAACGCATCATCACTATATGTCTCTCCATTTATTTCATCAGCACCTTGTAACTTTCATTATACAGATCCCATTTTATTATACATATATCTAAGCATTTTATTTTCTTTGGAGTGACTCTAAAAGTTATTGTGTTTTTAATTTTGGTTTTCAAATGTTCATTGATAGTATATAGAGATGCAGTTGACTGTTGTGTGTTGATTTTGTATCCTGCAGCTCTGCTGATCTCACGTATCAATTCTAAGAATTTATTTCTTTTGGTTTTTGGTAGATTCTTTAAGATATTCTATGTAAATGATTATATCACTTGCAAATAGCAATGGTTTTTCTTTCTTTCCAATATGCAGGCCTTTTCTTTCTTTTTCTTGACTGATAACAGTGTCTTGAACTTCCAGTGTGGTAAGAACAAATCTCCTTGCCTTGTTTCTGGTCTTAGCAGGGAAGTATTCAATCTTTCACTACGAAGTGTGACGTTCACTGTAGGTGCCTGGTAGATGCCCTTTATCAAGCTGAGGTGATTTCCCACTATTCTTAATTTGTTAGGAGATTTTTTTTTTTTTTTTGAGACGGAGTCTCGCTCTGTCGCCCAGGCTGGAGTGCAGTGGTCCGATCTCAGCTCACTGCAAGCTCCGCCTCCCGGGTTTACGCCATTCTCCTGCCTCAGCCTCCCGAGTAGCTGGGACTACAGGCGCCCACCACCTCGCCCGGCTAGGAGATTTTTTTTTTATCGTGATCTTATTAAATGCATTTTTTCCTGCATCAATTGATATTATCACGTTTTTTCTTCTTTAACATGGTGGATTACACTGATTGGTTTAGAATAACTACTTTAAAGTCTGAGTCTTAATGCTAATATATGGAGCCCCTATGTGTCTGTTTCATTGTCTGCTATTTCTACTGATTCAATTTTGTTATCCTGGCTCTGTGTACCTAGTTATTTCTATCTACACCAGACATGACACTACACTTGCAAAACTGCTGACAGAAATAATTTGAGACACCAAGATAATATTGTCTTCCTCCAAAGAGGCTTCTGTCAGACCTGAAGCACTAGCAATCCAGGATTCCCCTAACCCAGGGTCAGTGACTGAGATGATCTGAGGGTGACCAGCACACTCTCCGAGGGCCTGTCTGCTTCAGTTCACCCTTACTCTTCAGGTGCTTCCCTTCAAGATCCCAACCTCAAGTAAAAGGTTTGCCAGAACGTGCCTGGTTGGCAGACCACAGACTCTGATTTCTCCCGTCCTAGTCCTGCGATGCTCTCAAAAGCACCTTGCTGCTGAACTGTCTCCTTTGGAACTGAACTGTCTCCTTTGGAACTGACAGACACCCCTAGTCCTAAACCAC
Organism: Piliocolobus tephrosceles; assembly: GCF_002776525.5. NCBI lineage: Eukaryota > Metazoa > Chordata > Mammalia > Primates > Cercopithecidae > Piliocolobus > Piliocolobus tephrosceles. The sequence continues at coordinate 110,670,894 of NC_045447.1, read as the reverse complement.
AGGCTCACCTCCTGTGGCCTCTACCCTTCCCTGGACCCTGACTAAGAACACAGTTACTGTATTATGAGCTTTTTCAGGTTTTGAAGCATATTTTTCATATGCTCATATTTAGTCTGAGTTTTCTCATCCTCAGGCTGTGTCGCTTGATTTCTGAGTTTGCAATTGCTAAAAACAGAAGTCCCTCATGACCGATCCTGTGAAGAGGGTTCACAACTTTCATCTGACCACAGTGGTGGTCAGATGGTCCAGGAGGCAAACAGCCATCAGTCAGTACTTTCTTAGACCGAGAGACCATGCCCTGAGAGAAGGGTGGAGAAGGCCTCCCCAGGATTGACTCTGCAGCCCCATCCTGCACCCACAGCCCTCTCTGCCTCCTTGGGCCCCTCCTACTCGCCATGCCTCCTCCCAGCGCGTTCTGCTCACCTCCCACGTCCCCTTCCCTCTCCTCCTCACCTACTGAAGCCCTAATTGCCCTCCCGGTGTCAGCTCCAGCCGAGACCACCTCATGTCCATTTGCCATGACTTTACTAGCCACCCTTCTCCCAGGGCATGGTCTCTCGGTCTAAGAAAGTACTGACTGATGGCTGTTTGCCTCCTGGACCATCTGACCACCACTGTGTGCCCAGCACGGCACAGGCAGTGCCCGGTGCACACAGGCATTCCATTTGTTGAATGGAGGGGCAAGGGAACAGAGAAAAAACCACCACCAGAGGCTCCTGGTTTCCATTCCAAGGATGAGAGTTTACAGTAGTGACTTCCAGAGTTCTGAAAGGTACACATTCGCCTTGGTACGATGGCTCTGCTGTTTAGGTGAAACCTTCTATACTTCATTTCCCCCCAAAAGTTTTATATTTTAAAAACCTTCTATACAACAGAGAGGACATTTATTACATAAAAAAATTTACCCAGCTTATACGAACCCTCTTTGTTTCTTAATAAACACTTACCTTATTTTTAGGATGATTGATACAAGTTAGTATCTATCTGCTCCATGTGGTATAGCTACTGATAATAATATGTATTTCATATTTAAAATTTTTCTTTTATTTTGGTGTAAATTTAAAGTGGGTAAACCTCTCATTTCTAAGTTTTCATGGTCAAATCTTCAAGACTACAGATGAACGCAAACAGATGCTCTTACAAACACTAGTGAATAGCTGGTATTGGAAAATCTGGCACATGAATCACAACTGGGAGCTCATGCATGGTAGCAGTCAGGGACCCCGGATCTCAGAGCAAAGCTGCTGGGGTTCACACTGGTACCCACCACTTACTGGCTACATCACCCTAGGAAGCTCAACTCACCTATCTAATGAACCCGAGTTTCCTCATCTACGGAATAGGGATATAATAATAGTTCCCAACTCAGAGTTGGTGAAGCAATTAACTGAGGTAAGTCTTACTTCAAAATGTGTGAAATTTGTAAGCAGCCAATAAGTGTGTGTTATAAACAATATTATGGCAGCTGTCCATCCACAAGCCACTCTGTAAACCATCAAGGAGGTCTAAGCGGCTGTTAACAGGAGAGCAGCAAGATGACAGCAGAGTCAGGGATGTGGACTTGACCCAGCTCCTTCATTTACCAAATGGGGGATTTCAGGCAAAGGCCTGACATTTCTCATCTCATCTATAACATAGAGATAATTATATCTGCCCTGGAATATCATGAGGTTGTTGTGGGAATTAAATGAGATATATGAATTTCCTTTAAAATTTACAAAACAGCATTAAAATCTAAAGTATTAATGTAATTGTTATTTTCATTAGAAACTGACTATTCTTTGAGTAACTTATGCATATAACAAGCAGATGACATATAAATAAAGACCATGTTTTCTTAAAAAATATACTCACCTAAGGAATAAAAGGTGCATATTTTAACTTCAAGATATTTATTTGAACCAGGAATAAAACTGCCTCAATCATGAACACAGTCAAGTGTTCTTTTAAATTCAGACAGATAAAAAGCACTCTCCAGAACACGTCAACTAAGATTATGCTGAGCTTAAACTGTAGTACATTTCCCATCAAGAAAGCAAATCTGCACAATGAATTGCCTTTTATAAATGTGGGCTGGTACTATGCAATATAAAAATACAATTAACAAAAGAGAACATTTTTGAAAGTTTTCAACAATGCAGTATAAAGCATTTTAGGATAATTTGACTTGCTTCCTTTTTAAACAACATTTAAAGTACACGTTAACGCTAATTAAAAAAAAAATTTTTTTTTTTTTTTTGCATAAATCAAGAGGGAAAAAGCATACACATAGCACACACCCACCCCCTTGCACTGCTAGTCTCTCATCATTTCCAGCTCAGTTAACCTCTGTGAAACTAGTACAGGAAAAATAAACCATGCTGCTACTGTGGCGAAGACCACACAACTTTTTAATGGAACTGTTCCAAGGCTTGAAGTTCCATTTGAAAGTCACTAACAAAACCTTTGGAAATGTTAAGAAAAAAAGCAATCCAAAGAATTGAAGGCCTGGCAAGTCTTGAAGCCCATACTTATCCACACTCGTGAAAAGTAATCACGAGTCAAGTCTGGTTCTCTCTTTCCCTCTGCATTTTCTTCAAAGCAATCCACTAACAAAACTGCGATTTCCTTTTGCAGTGAAAAAAAGAAAAGGATGAAGGAAAAAAAAACAGTCTGCATAAACAAAATGCAGGGAAAGAAAATTTGTGCCACCACACAAGAACTACAATTATTTCTTACCTAATCCACATTGAAATCTGTTGGGTTAGTACCTAGTGATTTAAATTTGTTCCTTTTTGCGTAAGAAACAAACACCACACTCTAAAACTAGCCAAGACACAGAAGGCCACCTACTTAGATAGCTGTAGATCCATTTTTAAGTCACAGGTTTAAAGGTTTCCAAGCTTAAAAAGATTTCCAGAAACCAAGTACCTTAATATACTCCAAACCTCAGACTGGTGATATTGCATTACTTTCTATAAGATACACACCTATATTTTACTTAAAGAAGTATTTGCAGCTTTTACCCATTTAATGTAATATATAAGGCAGATGGTTCTTGACAACGATAATCTTGGAAGAAAACTGAAAAAATCAATTAGACATTTGGCAGAACTCAAAAAACAGCCTTATTTAATAAGCTCATTGTCATGCAAATCACCTACAACATCAAATGTATAAAACTGTATTAAGCTCGGAGAAGGAGGAACATTTCCTCTTCATCCATGTGACCGGAGACTAAAAGACGACTCCAGGAGTGCTGCTCGCTGGGAAGAGAACTGGGGAAACTGCCCCAGCAGAGGTGGAGATGTCAGGGCAGATAGAACTGGGCTGAACAGCGACAGGGCTGCCTCTAGAAAGAGCCAGCTGGTCAGCACAGGTGAGGAGTGAGGCAGCTTCCCACCAGTGAGTCAACTTTGCCATAAGTAGCCAACAAATATGCTCAGGGCAAAGGAAGCAGATCAGATGTTATGGGACTCTTTTTCTAATTACAAAAGTTTGTTCTGTGGGGCAGTAGCCCCTTTCAATTAAGAAGTAATTACATTCTAAAGGATTGGTTACAAAGCAAGATAAACTAAAAATGGAAAGTGTGAAATAAGAATAAAGGCAACAAATAATAGCTATTTTGCCAATTACATTCTTTTTCTTCTTCATCCCCAAATTAGAAATCAATTGAAAAACAAAAAATATTAGGTAACTGAGGCAAATGTGGTTAGAAACATCCCAAGTATATACAAGAATGATGAGTTCTATCGTTACTGAAATTGCCGCAGATTCCATGAATGGCATGAAATCACATATGAAAGACGGCAATCTACAATGTTTGTTAAAAGTCACATATCACAATTCAGATAGGTCCAGATTATATCAAACTACAAAGAAATATCAACTAAATAAGTAAGAGGGATCATAACTCTAAAACCTATGACTCCTTATTAAATTTACAAGAGGACAGTGGCAACTTTGCTTGATAATTGATTTATAAAAAGACACATGAGGCCAGGCACAGTGGTTCATGCCACTTTGTAATCCCAGAATTTTGGGAGGCCTGAGTGGGCAGATCACTTGAGCTCAGGAGTTCAAGACCAGCCTGGGCAACATGGCAAGACCCCATCTCTACAAAAAACACAAAAATATAGCTGGGCACGGTGGCACGCACCTGTGGTTCCAGCTACTCGGGAGGCTGAGGTGGGAGGATTGCTTGAGCCCAGAGCTGGAGGCCACTTCAGCCTTGTGGCTGGGTGACAGAACAAGACCGTCTCAAAAAAAAAAAAAAAAAAAAAAAACCTGAAAATGTGCAGGAGACAGTTCATTAAAACCTCGTAACTGTAGGCTAATTTCACTCTACATTATATATATTACCAGTTCTTAAGTTTTCTGGTCTCAGGATCCCAAAGCACTTTTTATTTTGGTTTTATCTATCACTATTTACTGTACTGGTAATTAAGCCTCAGAAAAATTTAAAATTTTTACCTAGTAATTAATATGAGATAATAACCCTTTACATATTAACAAAAATATTATTTATGAAAAAAAGTTTTCCAAAACAAAACAAAACAAAAAGTTTTGAGTGTCACTGTTTTACATTTTTTTTGCAAATCTCTTTAATGTTTGTCTCAGTAGAAGACAGCTATGTTATCCTACCTGTTGCAGCATTCAATCTGTTGTGATATGCTGCTTTAGTTCAATTTCTAAAGAAAATCCAGCATAATACAATTACATAGCTGGAAAAGGGAGGACCTCGTAGGCCTCCTAAAATAGTCTTGAAGACCCCATAGTCCTTGGACCACATTTTCAGAGCTGCTAATCTATAACACAAAAACACTAACAATGTATACTTACACTTAGGATGGAGTGGAGGGGATACAGAACTGTAAACATCACCAGGAGCACAGAAGCACCATGTTCAATAGTAAGACACGGTTAGTATATATACTAATGTGTTCTTTATAGACAAAAGGCCAGGAAAGTAAAATAATTTCAAGAATAGTAGTTTAAACTTATGTAAAATATTTCACTGAAGGAACCACAAAAAGTAATACGCAGAACATTTAGTCTTCTAGTCGTCCATTACTCATGTCTCTTATATGGCTACATATCTGTTTTATGAATGGAATTCAAGCAGCTTCATCTACATAGACCCATGGACATCCATCATGAGGACATTAATTAGACCGATTAATCAGGCGTTGGTAACTGGGGAGATGTTCTGAGAGCATGCCTGTAAACAGAAACCTGCTGAACTTCCACTGGGTCTCAGGCAGCCCACTCGGTGGGAACCACAACATGAGTCTGAAATGAGGGATTAAGAACTTCCAGAACACATTATTTGTGTGTAGGAGGGATGGCCTTGGCGTCTTAATGCAAATCTGACACCCATCAGGAAGCTCAGGAAAGGGGAGACTAAACACTTAGCCACAAGTATATGTTAACCAGTAATACGAAAATTAAATCTGTCAAAATCCTCGCTTTTGATATGGTTACCAAACTCCAAATGGTGACTTCGAAAATCAAACCCAACCTGCCTTACCCTACTCCATTTAAAAGTAAATGTAATCCTTCAGTTTATATAGAAGAAAGACAAATCCAAAAGCAAGTTAAATTCAGCGTCCTTAACTTGTACCAGTTGCACCCAGACTCTGGAGTTCCAATCTCCTCTGCCAGAGGGTCCCACATCAAACACCCGATGGCTCCCCATAAACAGAATGGAACGTACCACAGAACAAAGGGTGCCCAAAATAGCTTCAAAATACCAAAGGGGATTAGCCAGCAATTTTTGTCTTAAATTAAGCTGTTATGATCTGAAGCTTGGCAAGAAGCATCAGAATAGAGAATTAGATTAGCTTTATCATAAATGAAAATGACTAAAGCATTTTTAAAATGCTTTCATGAACAACAACAGAACTCCAAAAATTATGTATAGCACTGCATTCTACACAGGTATGATCGTAAAAGGAAGTCATTCCTTCTAAAATGTATAATCACACCACTTTCTCTTTAAGCTAGCTTTGACAATGTCATTATAAATTATAATTGCTGCAATTCATTTTTAATCAGCTTATGTAAAAAAAAGGTCCAGTATACTATGACTTTATTCAGGACTATATCTTATGATATATACACCTAAACTATTTTTACATAGTTCTTTTATATTACTCAATTATGTGTGCTTATATAAAATAGCAGCTAAGATGTCATATTTTATATTTAAAAAAACTTGACAACCGTCTTTAATTAAATATATATGAAGACTAGGAACAGTCTGTCTATGACTTAAAGCAACAAGACAGCGCCCCCTAAGGAATTCCCTAGGGAAGAAGAGAAAGGTGCACATCTGTAATATTAACTGTTCTTTATTAAAATGTGTTTCTCCAAGTCTTTCCTTTAAAAAAAAAAAAAAACACTTTCAGAGAAAATGGTAAAGCTTCGGAATGTTACATTTCCATTTGTACACATTTATTACTTAAAATAACTCCTCCCCAGAGAAACTAACCGAGAGCTTTAATAAACTCTGTAACTCTCATTAACGAACAAAAACTAGTGACTTGCTTCTTTTATCAATATTCATTAACATTAAAGACTAAGATCATAAAAGCTTCAAAAAAAAGGGAAAGTAGAAGAACAAAACAGGCTAGCAAGAACAACATTTTTGAATGAGGAAGAAAAAACTTTGCAAATGACTCAAATTTTCATTTAATCAAACAAACATCAAAGGAAACAAGGGGTAAAAGTTAAATTTTTAAAAAATAAGGAAATAAATTGATAGAATTCAATTTACCAGGACTTATAATGAAAAGTTGCTAATTTCTCCAAAGAGCAAAATATTCTACTGGTCATTTTCAGCTTTTGTGCTGAAACAGACTTTGGGAGTATTAAAAAATGTTTTATTTTGTTGGCCCAAATAAAAGCTGGAAAAAGAAAGCAAAAGCATACGCAAAAAGGTTTTGCCTGAAAAATAAAACATTCTAAACAACAAAAATTTAGAGAAGGAGGCGGGAGAAGGAGAAGGGAGAAAGGGAAAACAACCTAAAAGAAATGCTATACTTTTTCAAAGTAAAAATCCTGAAAAGCCGTGGAATGCTGTTTACTTGTGCTCTTGCAAGGGGACTGGCCCGCCTGAAACGTCTGCGGACCATGGCCACCCACACTATGGGAAGCATGGTGATTAAAGAGTGTGCTGGATCCCGGTATCTGCCAGCGCGGTCTGCGCCATGTTGTAATTATTACATTTGCAGTCTTTTTATAATCTGTTGCATGTGTTGTGGCAAGTCCCCTACATTGTCTAACAAGGAAACCACTGAGCATAAATAGCCAGTTATTTTTAATGTGCACAAATAGCTAAAAAACTGGACAGTTTTAACATTATGCTTTCAACTTTCACAAAAATGGTTTAACTTACTGTACATCTAACGCTGCAATGAAAACAGATATGCTACTCCAAATTCCCTTTCAAGCTCTTAAAGAAGATAGACGGCCCAAGTTAAACCTCTTACTAAACAGCTAAGATGCAGGTTAAACATGCACCAAGAGAACAATAACATTCACCCTGGCATCTGTCCAGTGATTAAACACACAGGAGAACACCAAGAAACACAGCAGCTGTAAAATTCTGCAGGTCTGTTTACCCCCAAACTTTGTTTTGTAACAAAAATTTGCTTTCCACTCTGTCTAATTTTGTTCATGATGACAGTGACGGGGTTGCAAAGACACGATTTTCCGGGAGCATCATCCCAGGCACGGTATTTGAGGGCCGGTCAGTACACCCAGGACAGGAACTCAGAAAAGCAGGAGAAGTAAAGAACGGGAGCACAACCAAACCCCGCTCCGCCCCAGCCCCCAGCCCTGCACTGCACGTCTTCTCTGCAGGAGCCAAGATAATATCAAGTTTGTTTTTTTTAAAGGGCAAGTCAGCCCAGCCAGAAACTGGCAGGCCAGCCTGGCTCAAAGGTGAGCAAGGAAGACCCCAAACCTCCACCTAAACTGGTCTCTAGCAGGGTGCCTGCCTTGGGAGGGGCAAGTGAGTGAACTCACATGAAGAGCTGGCCACGGCTTCTATCACTAAAAAGGAAATAAACCATAAAGAAGAAAAAGAAAAGAGCTGTAAGAATTTTTTAAAAGATCCTTTCAAGAAGCATAAAGTCAAAACAACCAAAAAATCACAATTTCCATCTCTGTAGTGCTCCTGCCAAGAAGAACCCTTTCATCTGGAGGACAGATGGCAGTCTCCTATCCCTCTGCCCAGTGATCAAAGTCCTTCAGGATTATTTGCATAGGTTAAGCAAGGAATGAAAACTCCTCCTTCCCAAACATACCCACCAAAAGCCATGAAATCCTAAAACCACAAGCCTGAGACTCAGAAAACCAACTTTGAACTGTGCTGGCCTCCAGAAGATGCAACACTGCCCATCTCCCTCCTGACTGATGCTCCCTGGAACTCCGGGTGGCTCCACTGCTCAGACCGGGCAGGTCAGGCGGACAAATCCCAGGCGCCTCATCAATGACAGTGTTACAACCTCCCCACCAGCCGCCCCCACCAATTTCATTACATACTGTGCCTGCGGCAAAATGTGACAAAGGTAAGAAACAACACAAAGCTGCGGGAGCTATGAAGCCGTTTGTTTAGAGGCTTAATACAACGTAACAAATTGTACTTCATCCTGAGGAAGAGGAGCGGAGTGTATGTGTGTGTCTGTCTGTCTTTTCGGTGTTTATTTAAAAATTTTAATAATACAGATTAGACTACATTTATGAGTGTGACACAAACGGCTCTGACTGTAATATTTCAACCTAGATGTTAAAAATCCATCTTCTAATAAACTTTGCAGGGAAGAGGTAAAGGACAGGAAAGTACTGAACTCTGTAACTGCCTTCTGCTAATCCATAAGACTTTTTTTTTTGAGATGGAGTTTTGCTCTACTTGCTCAGGCTGGAGTGCAATGGTGCAATCTCGGTTCACCGCAACCTCTGCCTCCCAAGTTCAAGCGATTCTCCTGCCTCAGCCTCCTAAGTAGCCGGGATCACAGGCATGCGCCACCATGCCTGGCTAATTTTCTATTGTTAGTAGAGATGGGGTTTTTCCACATTGGTCAGGCTGGTCTCAAACTCCTGACCTCAGGTGATCCGCCCACCTCAGTCTCCCAAAGTGCTGGGATTACAGGCATAAGCCACTGCATCCAGCCCCATAAACCTTTTCACAGAAAAGTCACCCATATTATCTCCTACTATGTCATTGCAAAGGATACATACTATCTTTTTTTTTTTTTTTTTGAGACGGAGTCTTGCTCTGTCGCCCGGGCTGGAGTGCAGTGGCCGGATCTCAGCTCACTGCAAGCTCCGCCTCCCGAGTTTACGCCATTCTCCTGCCTCAGCCTCCGGAGTAGCTGGGACTACAGGCGCCCGCCACCTCGCCCGGCTAGTTTTTGTATTTTTAGTAGAGACGGGGTTTCACCGTGTAGACCAGGATGGTCTCGATCTCCTGACCTCGTGATCCGCCCGTCTCGGCCTCCCAAAGTGCTGGGATTACAGGCTTGAGCCACCGCGCCCGGCCAGGATACATACTATCAAGAGAATTTTTTAAAAAGCCACAGAGTAGGAGAAAATATTTTCAAAAGACATATTCATATAAAGAACTGTTAAAACTTAACTAGAAGAAAACTACTTGATTAAAAACGGACCAAAGACCTTAATGAACACCTCGCCAAAGAAGACATACAAATGCAAAACAGCATACAAAAAGATGCTCCACATCATATGTCATCAGGGAAATGCAAATTAGAACAGCAATGAGATACCACTATATACCTACCAAAATGGCCCAAATCCAGAGCCCTGCAAACACCAAATGCCGACAAGGATGTAGAACAACAGGAACTCTCATCCGCTGCTGGTGGGGATGCAAAATGGTGCAGCCACTTTGGAAGACATTTTGGCAGTTTCTTATAAAACTAAGCACACCCTTACCATATTTTCCAGCTACCATACTCCTTGATATTGACCCAAAAGAACTGAAAACTTGTGTCCCCACAAACACCTGCACACAGATGTTTGTCGCATCTGTGTTTTAGTAAACATAGATGTTTTACTCATAATTCCAAAACTTGAAAGCAACCAAGATGACCTTTGGTAGGTGAATGGATAAGCTGTAATATATCCAGACAATGGAATGTTATTTCGCACTTTAAAAATGAGCTACTAAATGATATTACTAAATGAAAGAAGCCAATCTGAAACAGCTAGATAATCTATTAGTCCAACTACAGGACATTCTGGGGAAGGAAAAAATGTGGATACAGTAAAAAGATGGCTGGCTGCTAGGGATTAGGGAGAAGAGGGGAATGAACAGGGAGAGCACGGACCATTTCTAGGGCAGGGAAACCACGCTGTATGATGCTGTAATGGCGGATACATGTCATTGTGCATTTGCCCAAAACCATAGAATGTACACCACCCAGAGTGAGCCCCAGTGTCAACTACAGACTCTGGGTGACAAGGACGTATCAGGACAGGTTCATCAGTTGTGACCAATGCACCCCTCTGGAGGGGAATGTTGATAACAGGGGAGGCATGTGTAGGAATGGCGAAATATGGGAAATACCTGTACCTTCCACTGAATTTTGCTACGAACCTAAAACTGCTTTAAAAAATAAAGTTCATTCTTTTTAAAAGCCCATGTATGAACTAAAACAAAACAAAATAGGTCTATCTGTTGGGAGCAGTTCCCATTTCAGTAAACGGCAACTTGATGTAAAATCCTGGGAATCTCCTTGATGTTCTTTCTCATCTGGCCCCCTTTATAAAATACACCATCAATATCTATTTTTTATATTTCCAGACAAAATCTCTAATTCATCTGCTTCCCTCCATCCCAAGGTAATCACTCTGGTTCAAGTCCTCATAACCCCTTGCCTGGACTACTGTAATAACCTACTTCCACTCTGGTCTGCTCCAGCGTGCAGCCTTCTAAAGATTATAACCTGGAATGTCTGCATCCAGATATATGCCCAGAGAAACTCTTGCACATGTATACCAGGAAATTTGCACAGAAATATTCAGAGTTCTACTGTTTATGACAGCAAAACCTGGAAATTAACACACTCTACCCTGGTACAAATGAATGCACACGACTACATGCACCAACATGAACAAATCTCAAAAAAATACACCAGTGAGCAAACAAGCAGGTGGCAGAAGAATCCATGTCATTATATCTACATAAAACTTTAGCAACAGGAAAAATTAATATATATTATTTATGACTAAATCAATACATAGCAAAACTATTTTTAAGAAAGCAAGGCAACAATAAATAGAAAATTCAAGATACGAAGAGAGAATAGGATATGTGAGCAGGGACAGTTATGTGAATGATATTGAACATATCAGTAACATTCTCTTCCGAACACTGGATGATAGATATGTGTTATCTGTTATTCTTTAAATTGTAAAATGCTATACTTGGTTAAAAAAGCAAGAGAAGTCTCAATTAAAATGGTAAAAAAAAAATTTCAGACTTAATAAATCTTACCTTAATCAGAAACTCAGTTCCCTAACAATGGCAATCACAACAATGACAATAATTAACATTTATTGAGGACATAACATCAGGCATTGTTCTAAAAGCTTTACACACACACACAATATACATAAATAATCACTTAATCCTCCCAACAATCCTACAAGGTGGTCAAGTTATTTTGTCAACACAGATGGAAAACTGTAATTTTGAAAAGTTGTATGACTTGCACACGCTAATAAGCTAATAAGTGACTCACCAGGATTTGAACCCAGGCAGCTAGTTATGTTGTAGAGTACTTGGCATAGCCATTCCAAAATTCAGTCTCAATTTGGTATAATTCCTTTTCAATCTGATTTAGATGCCCAACAATTTTTTTCAACTTAACAATCTTAACAAATGGCAATTATTACAGAATGGAGACTCTGAACACATATCATATATATACCATAAACTCTATCTATATATACTAAGAGTACAGGTTACAACAGATCTTTATAACCTGAAAATGTTAATTTTACCAAGGTCAAGTAGCATATTAATATATATACTAACCTCTAAAACTACTTAAAAATTTCCTGAAGCCTTACCAATTCTTTCAAAGGATTTCAAAGCACTCCAGTTATCTTCAGGACTTCTAACCCTAGCAAGCTATTATATGTATCCTCCTGCTACAGGAAACTAGAAAACTGAACAAAATATTTTCAGACACTTGACAAAAGGCAGCATGAGACTGATCGTGAAAGCAGAAAAACCAATGAGGGAAGCCCTATGGCTGGCCTGGCTTTCTGCCTGGGTGCACTTTCTGAACCAGGGCTGGAGAGCCATCGTGAGCAGAGCACAGAAGTTTCGCTGAGTTAAGGAGGCCGACCCTGGAGTTTGATAAGGCAAAGGCAGCTAGAATTTGAGGGCCAAGAAGGAAACCAGATAGAGAAAAAGGCTCCAGAAATCAACATGGGGGCTCTGAGTTTTTGGCTGAATAATAATCTGTGCATATGTAGGGTGAAACTCCATAAGGGCAGATAAAATGAGCCCTGGAGAAAGGCTACTATAGACCTGCCCCAACAACGTTTCCAAACAAGCCTGGAAAGGACAGACCTAATCTACAAAACATAAATGTCTGCTGGGATAAAACAACACTCTCTCTAAAAGAAGAAAACATCATAAAAACCTTCATCAGTGCAATGTTCATAACACCTGGCATCTAATAGAAAGTTACCTGGCATGCTCCGAAGCAGGAACCTATGACCCATAACCACAACGGAAAGCAGCATCAGGAAGCAGGCTGGAAATGGCAGAGATGAGGGAAGCAGCAAAGACCTTAAACAATTACATGTATTACAGGTATTTAAAGAAAAATATAATCAGGAGAGAAATGAATGGGAAATAAAAAAACAGAACCAGTCACAACTTCTACAGACATAGAATACAATATATGAAATAAAAAACACACAAAGCAAAATTAAGCAGATTAAATACTTCAGGAGAGAGACTTAAAGAAAGATTTAAAATTGTTCTTTCTTTAAACCTTTTTTCAAAAGAAAAATCTTTAGAAATTTAAAGACATAGCAATAAAAGTATCCAAAAGGAAGCAGCGAGAAAAAAGATGGGGAAAATTATGACAAGAACCTCAATGATCTTTGGGAAAACCTCAAGTAGGTTAACACTGACAGAATTCAAGTCCTAGGAAAGTGGGTACAGGACAGAATAAGCACTTCAAGGAATGATAACTAAATTTTTTCCAAATTTGGTGAAAACTGTAAATGCATAAATACAGGAATCTCGAAAGACTCCAACTAGGATGAACAGAAAGAAAACCACACCATGGTACATCATGATCAATCTTCTGAACATCTATGATAAAGAAAAAATTCCTAAAAGCAGCCTAAGTAGAAAAAGACACAGATGAGCAAAGACAAAAATGACAACAACCTTCTCAGAAACTACGCAAGACAGAGGAATGGAATCACCTCTTTACAGTACCAAACAGCAAAGAAAAAAACTGTCAAATTAGAAATCATCGTGCAAAAATGAAGGTGAAATAAGGCCTCTTTCAGGCAAACCAAAGCTGAGAAAATTTGTCAGCAGCAGACATCCACTCCAAGCAATGGTAAGGGAAGCTCAAGAGGAGGGAAAGCACCATCACATGGAAACATGTATCTGCAGGAAGAAAGGAGAGTGCTGAAAAGGGAGAATCTGTGGGTAAACAGGAAAGATTTTTTCCTTACTTGTCAATTTTGTTAAAACAGTAATTTTGTTTAAAACTAAATTAATAATATACTGTGGGTTTATAAAATGTTTAGAAGTAAATGTAGCACTACGATCAACAGAAGGGAGAGGAGATGTGGCTGTAGACTGTGCTGAGGTTCTAATAGCATACACATACTTTATGTCCTCTATTTTCAAGTAATACTTGTAGTCACGTATTAGGCAAAATATGAATATTATAAATCCTAGAGCTGTGCTTCCCAACACAGTAGCCACTGACCACATGGGCAAATGAAAGCTTGAAATGTGGTTTGTCCGAACTGAGATGTGCCACAACTTACACACTGACTTTCAAAGATTTAGTATGAGAGGGAGAACAAAGTATCTCATTCTGTTTATTTTGACCACACGTTGCAATGACACTTTCATTACACTGGGTTAAATAAAATGTTTTTATAATTCATTTCATTTCTTTCTTTTGAGGTTTTAGTGTTGCTAATGGGAAATATGGGGCTCATAACTGTGGCTCACATTATTTTTCTATAGGACACTGCTGCCCTAGAGCAGCCAGCAAGAGACAAAAAGACATACCTAATAAGCAAAAAGTAGAGACGAAAGGAAGAAGTAAAAACCATCAATCAAGAGTTACAATAACCAAAACAATCCCAAGAAGAACTAAGCTAGAAGGCTCACACTTCCTGATATCAAAACTTACTAAAAAGCTACAGTAATAAAAAACAGTGTGGTCTAGGCATAAAGATGGACACACAGATCAGCAGAACAGACTAGAGTCCAATAATAAACCCTGCGTATCTGGTTGAATGATTTTTAACAAGGGTGCCAAGATCATTCAATGGGAAAAGACAGCCTTTTCAATAAATGATGGTGGGAAATTCTGAATACCCATATGGAAAAGAATGCAACTGTGTACCCTCACCTAGCCCCATACACAAATATTAACTCAAAATGCATCCATGGCTTACACTGAAGACCTAAAGCTGTAACCCTCTTAGAAGAAAACATCGGGCAAAAGCTTTATGACAACAGATTTGGCAGTGATTTCTCAGATGTGACACCAAAGGCATGGGCAACAAAAGAAAACAAACACAGTCCAAACTGAAAACTTTCAAAAGACACTGGGATACAGTAAATAGGCAACCCACAGAATGGGGGAAAATATCTGCACATCACATACCAGGATAAGGGATTACTACCCAGAATGCATAAAGAACTAAAACTCAACAATAAAAATCAAACAACACAACTGACAAATAGATGGACTGAATAGACATTTCTCCAAAAATGACATACAAATAGCTAACAAGCACATAAAAAGATGTTCGACACCACGAATCATTAGAAAAATGCAACTCAAAACTATTACAATGTGATACTACATTACATTCATTAGGATAGCTACTAGGAAAAAAAACAGAAAATAGGCCAGGTGTTGTGGCTCACACTAGTAACCCCAGCAGTGTGGGAGACCGAGGCGGGAGGACTGCTTAAAGCCAAGAGTTGAGAACAGCCTGGGGAACAAAGCAAGACTCTATTTCTACAGAAAAAAAAAATGGAAAATTAGCTGGGCATGGTGGTGCATGCCTGTAGTTCCAGCTACTCAAGAGGCTGGGGTGGGAAGATCGGTTGAGCCCAAGAGTTTGAGACTACAGTGAGCCATGATCAATCACACTACTGCACTTAGCCTGGGCAACGCAGCAAGACCTTGTCTCTAAAAATAATAATAATAATTAAAAAACTAAAAATAGAATTACTAGATGATCCAGCCATTCCACTTCTGGGTTTATACTTCAAAGAACTGAAAGAAGGATCTTGAAGAAATATTTGTACACCCATGTTCCCAGCAGCATTATCCACAAATAGCTGAACTGTAGAAGCAGCCCAAGTGTCCACTGACCGATGAATGGATAAGCAAAATGTGGTCTATTCACATAACGGAATTTTACTCAGTCTTAAAAAGGAAGGAAATGCTGACTTGTGCTGGAACATGGGTGAACCCTGATGGCATTATGCTTAGTGAAGGAAGTAAGACACAGAAAGACAAATGCTGTATGACTCCACTTATATGAGGTACTTAGAGTAGTCAAAAATTACAGAGAGAGAATGCAGAATGGTGGTGCCGGGGCAGAGGAAATGGAGCACTACTGCTGAATGGGTACTGTTTCACAGTATGAAAAGAGTTCTGAAGATGGATGGTAGTAACAGCGGCACAGCAATATGAATGTAGTCAATACCACTGAGCTGTATGTTCAGAAATGGTTAAGATAATAAATTTTATGTGCATTTTATCACACAAAAAATATATAATAAAAAGAGTTTAAAAGAAACATTAAAAATAGGTCAAACTGAAATAATAAATTTGGTTATAAAAAAGAGTTCCAAACTAGGAGTAATTTTGAAAAATTAAATGATGTAAACTTAAAGTTCAAAGACAAAGCTATCTCTTACAGTTCGGACACAGATCACTGCTTCTGCAGTAACTAGAAAAAATGGGTAAACCACTTTGCATCTGAGGATGCAAAGAAATGTAAAAGGATTAAATTCCTTAACAACAAGAGCCTCTCTTAGGGGAGCAGAGAGCAGTTTCTATGGTCTCTGAAGAGGTAAGGAGAAACAAGAAAGTGAGGGAAGAAGGGGGTGGGAGAGGAGGAGAGGGAGATGGAGAGAGGGGGATGGTGAGACAGAGTGAGGAGGACGGAGAGAGATGATCAAAATAGAAAACAGCAAGGTGCTAGATGTGGCAGTTGTGACGTCTGGTGTTGAAGATCTTTCCCACTCCTCCCCCTGAGAGGTTTCAGACCCCTTCCCTGGAATCTGGGTGGGGTGTTACGACTGCTCCCGCTGAGAGAGTGCAGTAACTCTGATTTCTGAGCGTAAGTTACAAAGGCTATGTAGCTTCTGCCTGGTTCTCTTGGGGACACTCTCAAGAAACCCAGCCATTATGCTGCGAGGAAGCCAAGAAGCCCCGTGTAGAAGCCGTGGGTTCCAGATGACAGCCTCATTTGAGGAACCAGCTGATAGTATCAACTAACATCAGGAAAACTAGGGAGTAAGCACTGGGATGACTCCAGCCCCAGATGCTGAATCCTGCCAGCATGCAAGTCTTCCCAGTGGAGGCCCATCACATTGTATAGTGGAGTTCCTGACCCAGAATCCAAAAAGGCATTAAAAGGATTATTATTTTATTCACTAATTTTGGAATGGCTTATTACTTAACAATAGCAATTAGTATTAATGATTTAAACCAGCCATGTCAATAACTACATTACATAGCAATGTTTTACACACTAGATGAAAAGGCAGCAGTTGTCACATTAGATAAAACCAAAAACTATATGCTACCTATGAGAAACCCACTTTCAATATAAAGACACAAATAGGTTAAGAGGATGTACCCTGCAAACAGTAATCAAAAGAAAACTGTTATTATTGTCACTGCTGTTTTAATGTCAGACAAAGCAGACTTAAGAACAAAAAGTATTACCAGGAAAAAAGAGATTTCACAACGATAAAAGGGCCAATTCATCAAGAGGATGTAACAATTCTAAATGTGTTTATACCCAGTAACAGAGCTTAGAAACAAGTAAAACAAAAAATGACAGAATTGCAAACAGCAATTAATAACTCGTAATTGGAGGCTTCAATATCGTCTCTTAGGAGATTGATAAAAACAGACAGAAAATCAGAGGACTACAGGGACCTGAACAACACTATTACTGGGAGACAGTTCTCCACGGATCTGCTGCATTTCTGCTTTTGCTCCAGACCATCTTTTCAACGATATTTGGACAGCCAACCCCTTTGAAAAAGAGACAGGGTCTCATTCAGAAGAAACAGACAGGTTGGTTAACTGTCCAATAATAAAAAGAATGTCTTCCTCCAGGTAAAAGGAAGTTTGCCTGCAGCCTATTATAAAAGATTTGAGCAACACAAGTTGTAGGTTCCTCAGCTGTGACACAAATCCACGTGTGCACAGTATTTACCTAGGACTCTGTATCTCTCCCATAGGTCTTCCAGGGAGCAGATACAAACACCAAACTCTTGTGGCTTGCTGTGCTGTGATTATAAAATCCTTTGTCTCTGACCCAGAAGTCCTATGTCTTCAGCCAGCATGCATGAAACACTGGCAGTCTAACTTGTTACCCTCCAAAAAGGAAGGAAAAAAAATCTCAGATCCGCCACAGTCTTCAATAATTATCAACCATCTTAACCCAACTGACATTTAGAAAATATTCCACCCAACATCATTTTGAAGTTTACATGGAACAATTACTGAAACAGACCAAATTCAAAACTATAAAACAATTCTCAGTGAATTTGAGAAGACCGAAATAATACAAATATATAATCAGACACAACAAAATTAAATTATACATCAGTAACAGAAAGATATCTGGAAAAGCCTCAAATATTTGTTAATTTAAAAACACATTTCTAGGCCGGGCGCGGTGGTTCACGCCTGTAATCCCAGCACTTTAGGAGGCCAAGGTGGGCGGATCACGAGGTCAGGAGATGGAGACCATCCTGGCTAACACGGTGAAACCCCGTCTCTACTAAAAACACAAAAAACTAGCCAGGTGTGGTGGCGGGAGCCTGTAATCCCAGCTACTCAGGAGGCTGAGGCAGGAGAATCACTTGGACCCGGGAGGCAGAGGTTGTAGTGAGCCAGATTCCGCCATTGCACTCCAGCCTGGGCGACAGAGTGAGACTCCGTATCAAAAAAAAAAAAAAAAAAAAAACAAACATTTCTAAATAACCAATGGTCAAAAAAGAAATCACAAGGAAAATTAGTAAAATGTGTTTTACTAAATTTAAATAAAAACACAACGTATCAAAACTCAATGGATGCACATAAAGCAGCGACTGAGGGAAAGTCACAGCTTTCAGTCTCATGTTATAAATAAAGAAAGGTCTCTGAGCAAGTATTTGTCACCAGCTTCAGAACCAGGGGAAGAAAGATCAAATTAAATACAAAGTAAGTAGAAGAAAGAAAATCATAAGGAGCAAAAATTAAAGAAATCACAAACAACAGATAAAATCAATAAACTCAAAACCTGGCTATTTAAACAAATTTAATTTGTTAAACTGTTGCTCAATTCATGGGGGAGAAAAAAGGGAGAAGACATCAGTTCCAATGTCACAAAAGAGAAGACATCATTACATATCCTACAGATACTAGAAGATTAAAGGATGTTATATCAATAAACTCGACAACAAAGATGGAAGAGATAATTCTTTACATTACAAAAATTATTAAAATTGACTCAAGAAGAAACAGAGAACCTGAATAGAAACTACCTATTTTTTAAAAATGAACCTACAATTTATAACTTACCCCAAAGAAAATCTGAGGACCAGAAAGTTTCACTAGTGACTTCAATTAAACATTGAAGGAAGTAAAATAAGGGCAGGCCGAGTGTGGTGGCCCATGCCTATTATCCTAGCACTTTGGGAGGCCAAGGTGGGAGGACAGTTTGAGACTAGGAGTCCAAGCCCAGCCTGGGCAACACAGGAAAACCTCGTTGCCACAAAAAATTTCAAAATTAGTCAGCTGCAGTGGTACATGCCTACGGTCCTAGGTACACAGGAGGCTGAGGCAGGACTGCCTGAGCCCAGGAGGTCAAGGCTGCAGTGAGCTATGACTGGCCACTGCACTCCAGCCTGGGTTATAGAGGGAGACCCTGCCTCAAAAAATAATAGTAAGAGTGGATTACCCTGATGTCGAAACAAAGACACTGTAAGAAAACAATAGATCAATATTTCTCATGAACATAGACATAAAAATCCTTAACATTTTAGCATAGAGCAGCAATATATTAAAAAGATAACACTGCATGACTAAATGGGGACCATCCCAGTAATGAAAAGTAGGTTTAACATTAAAATCAGTGACCGCATTCTCCATACTAGAATTAATAGTATAAAGAAGAAAAACTATATGATCGTCTCAACAGATGCAGAAAAAGCATTTAAAAATGTGCAGCATTTCATAGGGTGATATCAGTTAGATGGCAGACTAGGATGGCCTCTCCGTTCACCCATGGAAACATCAAGTAAACAACTACACACTGATTAAAATGGTCTTGTGGAAGCTCTGGAAACCAGTCAAGGATGTGCAACAACCAAGCAAACACTCAATCAAGAAAAAGCCACACTGAAAATGATGGGAAATGTCGTGCTGTGCTCGCCTGCACTTGCCCCAGCCTTTCCCTGGCACACCATGGGCGAGAGAGAGTGACCCAATTCCTAGTTTTCTCCCTCATTACAGAGAAAAGCATATCTGCAGGCTGCCCAAGGGACGGTTCTTCATTGCCTGACTCAGTTCAGATGGGAATGCTGGGACACTTTGGATCTCAGGTTGAAAGTTGCAGAAGGTAGTGACAAGTGCTGTAGTGCATGAAAACTGCAGGAAACTGCAGACGCCTGTGGGTACAGAGGAAAACAGCAGAATAGCTAAGTCTCTGTGAAGAAGCAGGAGCAAGGCTCTTAGAGAAATTAACACATGTAACAGCAGCCATGTATATGGGGGAACTGGAAAAAATCAAAAAACCAGACAGACAAATCCAAGGAAGATGCACACCCCAAAAAGCATAAGACCTTAGGCCTTTACACTGGACTAACTACTGAAGGTCTTTCCCCACACAGAGCCAGTCTGCAAAAATTTAGGGAAGTGGTTGTTTTTTTTTTTTTTTTCCAAATGACTGGTTGTCAACAAAATATCACAAGACACACAAAGACACAGGGAAACACGACCCCTTCAAAGGAAAAATATAAATTTCTAGAAACAACCCTGAAGAAATACAGGTTTGACCTGACAAAAACAAGAAATGGGGAAAGGATTCCCTATTTAATAAATGGTGCTGGGAAAACTGGCTAGCTGTATGTAGAAAGTTGAAACTGCATCCCTTCCTTACACCTTATACAAAAATTAATTCAAGATGGATTAAAGGCTTAAATGTTAAACCAAAAACCATAAAAACCCCTAGAAGAAAACCTAGGTAGTACCATTCAGGACATAGGCATGGGCAAGGACTTCATGACTAAAACACCAAAAGCAACGGCAACAAAAGCCAAAGTAGACAAATGGGATCTAATTAAACTAAAGAACTTCTGCACAGCAAAAGAAACTACCATCAGAGTGAACAGGCAACCTACAGAATGGGAGAAAATTTTTACAATCTACCCATCTGACAAAGGGCTAATATCCAGAATCTACAAAGAACTTAAACAAATTTACAAGAAAAAATCAAACAATTCTATCAAAAAGTAGGTGAAGGATATGAACAGACACTTCTCAAAAGAACACATTTATGCAGCCAACATACACATGAAAAATGCTATTCATCACTGGCCATCAGAGAAATGCAAATCAAAACCACAATGAGATACCATCTCACACCAGTTAGAATGGCATTCATCAAAAAGTCAGGAAACAACAGATGCTGGAGAGGATGTGGAGAAACAGGAATGCTTTTACACTGTTGGTGGGAGTGTAAACTAGTTCAACCACTGTGGAAGACAGTATGGCGATTCCTCAAGGATCTAGAACTAGAAATACCATTTGATCCAGCCATCCCATTATTGGGTATACACCCAAAGGATTATAAATCTTGCTGCTATAAAGACACATGCACACGTATGTTTATTGTGGTATTATTCACAATAACAAGGGC
Source organism: Piliocolobus tephrosceles (assembly GCF_002776525.5). Lineage (NCBI taxonomy): Eukaryota > Metazoa > Chordata > Mammalia > Primates > Cercopithecidae > Piliocolobus > Piliocolobus tephrosceles. Next base: position 110,649,504 of record NC_045447.1, on the reverse strand, counting down.
TTGAACCAACCCAAATGCCCATCAATAATAGACTGGATTAAGAAAATGTGGCACATATACACCATGGAATACTATGCAGCCATAAAAAAGGATGAGTTCAAGTCCTTTGTAGGGACATGGGTGAAGCTGGAAACCATCATTCTGAGCAAGCTATCGCAAGGACAGAAAACCAAACACCGCATGTTCTCACTCATAGGTGGGAACTGAACAATGAGAACACTTGGACACAGGGTGGGAAACATCACACACCGGGGCCTGTCGTGGGGTAGGGGGGAGGGGGAGGGATAGCATTAGAAGAAATACCTAATGTAAACGACAAGTTAACAGGTGCAGCACACCAACATGGCACATATATACATATGTAACAAACCTGCACGTTGTGCTCATGTACCCTAGAACTTAAAGTACAATAACAAACAAACAAACAAAAAAAACTAAATTAAAAAAAAGGAAATACAGGTTTGAACTTACTAGACAAAGACTTTTTAAAAACTGGGCTGGGCGTGGTGGCTCATTCCTGTAATCCCAGCACTTTGGGAGGCCAAGGCGGGCAGATCACAAGGTCAAGAGATTGAGACCATCCTGGCCAACGTGGTGAGACCCCATTTCTACTAAAAAATACAAAAAATTAGCTGGGCATGGTGGCACGCACCTGTAGTCCCAGCAACTCGGAAGACTGAGGCAGGGGAATCGCTTGAACTCGGGAGGCAGAGGTTGTCGTGAGCTGAGATTGCATCACTGCACTCCAGCCTGGCGACAGAACGAGACTCCGTCTGGGAAAAAAAAAAAAAAAAAAAAGGCCACATACAAAAACTGTCTGAAGTTATGTTCAAAGAGCTAAAACAAGAAAACAGAGAACAAATGGAAATCCATGCCCTCTACTCCCACCTCATAACTATCTAAAAAAGTTAACTTAAAATAGATCACATATCTAAATGTAAAAAGTAACACATAAAACTTTTAGAAGAAAACACAGGAGGAGATCTTCATAAACTTGACATAGGCAAAAAATTTTTAGGATGTAAAAAGCATGAATTATCACAGAAGAAAATGCATGAATTATAACAGAAGAAAATGACAAATCAGGAAAATTTTTAACATTTAAAGTCAAAATTTAAAACATGCACTTTTGGGTATACCATTAAGAAAATGAAAAGGCAAGTCACAAACTGAGTGGATATGTTCTCTGAATACATGTCTTTGACAAAGGAACAGTATCTGGAATATAAAGGGTACTCTTACACACCTTAATAAGAGAAAGTTTTTAATAGGCAAAATATTTTAATAGACACGTCACAAAAGAGAGAATCACATGAAAAGATGCTCAATGTCAAATCATCAGGGAAATTCATATGAAAACCACCACGAGAGACTGCTGTACACCCACGAGAATGACTAAGATAAAAACAGACTGATAATGCGAGGTGTTGGTGAACATGTGCAGCTACTGGAACTCTCATAGGTTGCTGGTGAGAATGTAAACCATTTGGCATTAAACACATACTATCACACAATCCAGCAATTCCAATCCTAGGCATTTATCCAAGGGAAATGAAAATGTATGACTATATAAAACTTTTACAAAAAAATGTTCAAACTGGGCCTGGAAGCATGTCTATAGTCCCAGCTACTTAGGAGGCTGAGGTGAGAGGATCATTTGAGCCCAGATGTTAATTTAAGTCCAGCCTGAGCAGCAGAGCAAGGCCCCATCTCAAAAAAAAAAAAAAAAACAGAAATGTTCATAGCAACTCATTCATAGCCAAAAAGTAGAAACAATCCAAACTGCTATCAACAAATGAACAGATAAACAAACTGGTATATGGATACAACATACCAATGGAACATCCTGAGCAATAAAAAGTAACCAGCTAATCAGCTACATATAAGCTAGAACATGGATAAATCTCAGTAACATTATGCCAAATGAAGGATGCCAGACACAGAGTATATACTATATTATTATGTTTATATGAAATTATAGAAAAGAAAAAATTCATCTATGGTGACAGAAAGCAGATCAGTGGTTTACTGAGACCAGAGATGGGAGAAGGACTGACTATAAAAGGGCAAGAGAGAACTTTCTGTGGTGATGAACATGTTTTGTTTCTTGATTGTGGCAGTGGTTATAAGGAGGTATACATGCGTCAAAACTATCAAATTGCACACTTTAAAAGAGTGCATTTGATTGCATGTAAAATTTTCCTCAATAAAGTTGATTTTTAAATAACAATATAACACAATAATACATGGCCACGATTCTATGTAATAAAAGCAACAAATTAAAAGATTAAAAGAAAAAAGCCCACTTACAATTCCATAATCCTAACAAAGTTTTTTCATTTTCTGTGTTCCTTCCAATTTCAATCCGATGCATATACATTTCATACAGCGGTTATCATTTTGTATAAAAAATTTTCATCTAGCTTATTTATGTTATACACATTTTTCACATTTCATAGGCTATACGAAATGACAACATAATCTTTCATCAAGTAGTTATGCTATAATTTGTTATAACTGGTTATTCACTAATGCCTAGATATTTGGTTTCTTATTTTTTCTGATTATAAAGAATATTACATTAAACATCTTCACACATAAAGATCATTTCTTAATTTCAACACTGCTTTGGATAAACTATCAGTAACCATGGTTAACTTTTTTTTGTACATAAAAAAACCTTTTAATTTTAGAAATTGTACTAGTTTGCTAGAGCTGCTGTGACCAAGTACCACAAGCTGAGTGGCTTAAACCGCAGAAACTTGTCTCACAGTCCTGATGCTAGAATTCTCGCAGCAAGGTGTCCTAAGGGCTGACAACTTGTGAGGGCTGTGAGGACACGGCTCTCCCCACGCCGCCTCTCCCCGCCCCGCCCCCCCCCTCCCCGCACCGCCTCTCCCCGCACCGCCTCCCCCCTCCCCGCACCGCCTCCCCCCTCCCCGCACCGCCTCCCCCCTCCCCGCACCGCCTCTCCCCGCACTTCCGGGGCTTCCTGGGAGTCTCTGGGCTTCCTTGGTTTGCAGAAGCATCAGCTGGGCTCTTTCTTCATCTCCACACAGCGTTCTCCCTGTGTGCATGTCTCTATGTCTAAATTTCCCCTCTTTATAAAGACAAGAGTCATGTTGATTAGGGTCCACCTTAATTCGGTATGACTTCATCTTAACTAATCACTTCTGCAGTTCCCTATTTCCATGTAAGGCCGCATTCTGAGGTATTGGGGTCAGTACTTCCACATATGAATTTGGGGGCACAAATACAACCTATAAGTAATACAGGCTAATTATTACAAACTCAAAAAGTCGAAAAATATAATGGATAGGTGAGGCTCTTCTCAGTCTTCACCAAGTCATTCCATAGAACTAATTACTATTGGCCAGGTACAGTGGCTCACGCCTCCAATCCCAGCACTTTGGGAGGCCAAAGTGGGCGGATCACCTGAGGTCGGGAGTTCGGGACCAGCCTGACCAACATGGAGAAACCCCGTCTCTACAGATAATACAAAAATTAGCCGGGCGTGGTGGCACATGCCTGCAATCCCAGCTACTCGAGAGGCTGAGGCATGAGAATCACTTGAACCCGGGAGGCGGAGGTTGTGATGAGCCAAGATCATGCCATTGCACTCCAGCCTGGGCAACAAGAGCGAAACTCCGACTCAAGGAAAACAAACAAACAAAAAAGAAGTAATTACTACTAACACCTTAACTTTTCTGACATTTGAGTAACATCTCAACCTCCCACAAACCAGCATTTGGTGCTGCTGATATACCACAGATTCAATATAATATGGCAATTTTTATTCACTAAAAATAGTAGAGAAGCGGTCCCTGAACACATAAACATTTAAACTTTGTTCCTACTTGATGGGTCTTTGCAAGGTCCCTGGTGTGTCTCAGAATCATAGAATCACAGATTCTAGAGCTAAAGAGCCTGAGAGTGGGCCTGCCTTTACGCGCACTGGTGGCAACACATTTTTCACGTGGCTTTAGGGCCACATCTAGACCCAACATGGTCTGCACTTCCTAGCTAGTAAACCACATTTAAGTTCCCTCACCTATAAACAGGGTGACAATATCTACCTTCATGGAGTTGTCAATAGTTCACAAGATAATGCATGCATAGCACATACCAAGCATTCAGTTAACAACAATACCATCCTTTTGAAGATCAAAAAAAATTGTGGTTTAAAAAAAAAACAGAAAATTTACCATCTTAATCATTCACACTGTTGTGCAACAGATCTCCCGAAATTCTTCATCTTGCAAAACCTAGACTCTACGTTCATTAAACAACTCCCCTATCACCCGTCCCCCCGCAGCTTGTTCTACTGTTTCCATAAACTTGACTACTATAGAATGCCTTATTTAAGTGGAATCATACAGTATTTGTTTTTTTTTTTTTTTTTTTTTAATATATAGGAATGAGAGTATGTAATTGGTGAAAGATCTCACTGGCAGAGCCAGGACAAATCTGGATGGTCTGATTCCCAAAGGAGTGACGCATCTGAGGTTATTTTGTAGTTTCAGCTGAACTATAAAAGCCTCCTGACAGCCAGAATTTTTATAAGCACTCTTTATGTCTACCAGAGAGTAAAGTACTATTCAAACCACAAAGCTTTTAAAAGACCTGGAAATCACGATTTATGGGTTTAAACACACTTGGTTCCTCTGCCATGCTGCTAATTTATAGAAACTCCAATGTTGTCAGATCTGATAGGAACAATAGTCAAACTAAGACAAAGTATAATAATCTCTAGGTCAAAAAGAGTAAACCAGTTACAGTTACCAGCTCACAATGACTGGATCGCGGGAGGGACGTCAGTCCCCTAAAGAAATGCACATGTGGTCTGGGAAATCACTGAACTTCAAAACAGATGTAGTGATCAGGCAGCCACGTGCAGTGCAGACACCCACACATCCTCACTGGTGGCTATTCATTGAGAAATACCTCCCACTGCAGACATCACTGTTGAAATTTACTTTTCACAGGGATTTATCCCTAAATGTTCCAAGGAGCATTATTCAGGCAATTTAGGTTGAAACACGGTGAGCTAAGGTCTTAGAAACAGATTACATGTGGAAAGTACAGACCTAAAAATTTGCTTCCCTTCAGACTGAGGCTGGGGCACAATAGGGGAAGATGCATCAGGAGTGGCTGGAGGATAGAGAAGGTGAGCTGATCAATGTTTTACTAACTAAGCCAACTCGAGTTAAAGTTATAGTCTAATGGAAAAGCCAACATGATCATAAAACAAAACAAACCGAAAATGTAAAACAGGTCATCCGGAGAACTTCAGTAAATATCGCAAACATCCTGTTCCTAATTGGCATTAGATGTCTTGATCTGGCCTATCTGAGCAGTGGCAAATCACTAAGAAACAATCTGATACAATTAGAATTATAATGAGCAGAACTCCATGTAAATGAAATGAAAAAACAAAATAAAACAACACTCCCAAACAAAATGAAAACCTGCTGGGCGCGGTGGCTCAAGCCTGTAATCCCAGCACTTTGGGAGGCCAAGGCAGGTGGATCACGAGGTCAGGAGATCGAGACCATCCTGGCTAACACGGTGAAACCCCGTCTCTACTAAAAATACAAAAAACTAGCCGAGCGAGGTGGCGGCGCCTGTAGTCCCAGCTACTCTGGAGGCTGAGGCAGGAGAATGGCGGGAACCCGGGAGGCGGAGCTTGCAGTGAGCCGAGATCGCGCCACTGCACTCCAGCCTGGGCGACAGAGCGAGACTCCGTCTCAAAAAAAAAACAAAAACAAACAAAAAAAAAACCTACCTAGGAACACAAATGGTATCTCATTTTACCCCTTTAGGGGAGGCAAATTTTCATACTGGGAAGTTTAAGAAGTTCAGTGCATTCACATTAATGACTCAGGAGACAGCTACCACTCCCCCAAAACATGTACATATAAAGACATTTTAAAAATTCACAATTAGATATCATGTGTGCAATGAAGTACTGATCACACCAAATGGACTTGAAATACCGAAAATGGGAATAGCGGCAATTTCCACATTTTCCAGAGCCCTGTAAAATGATGCTAAATGCCATTACCCTGCAAAACTATGAAATGCCAAGAAAATTTTTTCAGACTAAATAAAATCATGATATTTAAGAAAGCAATGGCATTTTGTGGATTTACTAAATGTACTTGCTGAATTTAGAACCTACCACCAATTCTACTACCCTAATAAAGTATGACAGAAAGCTTTTGTGGTTTCCAAAGCTCCAGGCAAAATACACTTACAAAATTATAAAAAAAATTTTCCACAATTTCTCTTTTTCAGATGCCTGTTACCAGCCACTTCCATTCAATAATAGACAGGGGGTGAAAAGGAAAAGGATTCAACGTTATTGTAGTCCCTGATCTACGCTCTAGGGATAGAAGGACACCAAAAGGCAGTGAGGATGGCAGAGGAGAAAACAGCGTCTTCCCAGGCAGCTGCCCGGGAACACGGCAGGAGTGAGGCAGCTGCTGGGATGCACTGTCTCCTGCTCCTCCCTCTCGCACATTCTAGTGGCTTCTGTCATGGATCCCACCACATCTTCCCCTCATACTCCTCAGGGAAAGGTCTATCTTCAACCACCAAACGTCGGCATTGTCTTAGAGGAAGACACACTGCCCGGTTCCCAGAGAAGACGGAATGTCCACCCCTCCCCAGGAGGGCAAAGCAGAGGAGGAACAAGTGTAGTGTCTGTGAAGGATGTTGTAACAGGACAACCATATCATATTCAGCTGTCTCCACTTTGCCCAAGGTCACACCCCCAGCCCATAGTGGCCACATCTCAAGGACTGATGGCTGTAGAGTTACAAAGGTCCAGCCCTCCTGTCCCAGCACAGGAAAGCTCTGAAGGGCCTCCCGCTTCTACCCCACAGGCACAGCTGATGGTTCTGTGGAGACTGCACTGCAGCTAAACTTTTTCCTCTGCACAGTCCTGCCTCCTTCCTTTCTACTCCACAGCTGTTCCTGCCCAAAGCACTCCCTGAACACTCATCTCCATTTCAAAGTCACAGTTCCTGACAGCCCGACCTATGACATCATCTCTCAACCCACTGTCTCTCCTTTCTAAGAGAACTGATCTAATTGGTCAGTTTGGGAGAGAAAATTAAAAATGCCCCGCCCCACTTAGGTCCTTCTTCCTTCCTCTCCCCAACTTGCCTTGCCTGTGGAAAGGATGCGTCCTGGCCTACTGCTGCACCGTGCCGGGCCAGGCAGGCTCAGTCCCAGCCAGGCAGGCCTCTGGGGGCTCAGCTCATCAGTGCCTGGTGGATTTACCTACTAAATCCAGAGGAGCCAACTGAACCACAGGCACAAGCTACATTCTTGAATCTCTTTAGGTGTAAAGGAACTGTCCAATTGCCTGCCTCTGGTATCTTACTCTCCACTAGTTCCTAAGACAGGAGACGACTGACAGAGAGGTGTTATTAGTCTCCTAAAACCTAACACTATCCTCCACTGCTCCACTCCCACTGCTCCAACATCTAAACCTGCCAATTCCTGCCCTCCTGCACCGTGCTGAATGTATTTTCAACAAAGAAGCTACCATCTGATTTATATTTACATATGTGTCCCCCAGCCCCTATTTAAACCCTTTCAATTAAATGTCTTGCCTTTCAAGTTAAGTGAATTCTTTACTATGGGCCAAGTGGCCCACTGGGATCAGACCCTACCTAAACCTTCTTAAGTACCGAAAATCTGATCAATGAGATAGCCGTTTTTCTTATCATTAGCAAGAAGAATGTTTCTAGCTATCTCTCTGCCTACACCTCAAACCACTTTCAGGTCTCCTAGTATCATACAGGCCCTGAGCCTCTGCTCACTTGGGGCCTTCTTCTTCATGTTGCAAACTCAACTGTCCCCCTCTGGAAACCTCTTAACCACCTCTGCAATCTCTCTGCACTCCTACAACAAAGTGTCTCTCCCTTCCCTCTGGCTACCTCAGTGCCTTCTGCATGCTGTTCCACCCCTTCACTTGGTAAAATGCAATAAAATCACCAGATCCTCAAAGGCAAGACCTTTCCATCCCCAACACCTGCTTGTACACAACAGGCACTCAGGATACAACTGTGGAATGAGGGATGGAGGATGAAGACAAGACGGGAGGGGAGCCAGGGAGGAAGCAGGGGCATGAGAAGCATGACAGGTGCCATATTACAACACTCTCGCAGCACTGTTGCCTCACACCACTAATTTATAAACAAACTCACAGTTCTCTAAAATGTGTCCCGAACTATTTTTCTAACCTTAATTTTAACTTCTCCCTCTAGGTACCTCATTCTCCAGCCTAACTGGAGTAATCACTATTTCTTGGCCATGGTCAACTTTGTCCACTCTCTTCTCCCCATGTGGAAGTCCCTCTCCTAATCCCACCACATTTTGCCACAAAAATTCCTATTCATTTCTTTACTGATGCAACAAATAATCACCGAATGCTTACTGTGTGCCAGGCACTACCCTAGTCTGTACAACAAGGTCTCTGCGCTCATGGAACATGTAACTATTTGGGAGGTAATGGGGAGACAGAAAAAAACCTAGCACGTCAGGAGCTGACCAGCATGAAGACTGCGTGCAAGCGAAGAGAGTGAGGGTCTAGCACAGGATGATGAGGCAGGTCTCCAGGAGGAGGTGACATCCAGCAGTGACCCAAGCGGTACCCAGAGGAGCCGTGCTGTTCTTGGAGAGGAGCAGTGAAGACAGATGCTTCAACCCCTAACCCCCAGGAGGGAGCTGCTGGGCACACGTGGGGAACAGTGAGGAGGTCACTATAGCTGAGAGAAGTGAGAATATGGGAGAGAAAACCAGTGACACCCCACAGCCAGGTCACAGAGGGCCTCACGAGCCAAGCATGGACTTTGCACTTCACTTCGAATAAGACAGGAAACTACTACTCGAGGCTTTTGAACAGAGACACTTACAAAGATCCTTCTGGGCTGGGCGCGGTGGCTCACACCTGTAATCCCAACACTTTGGGAGGCCAAGGCAGGAGGATCACCTGAGGTCAGGAGTGTGAGAACAGCCTGGCCAACATGGCAAAACCCCATTTCCACTAAAAATGCAAAAATTAGCTGGGTGTGGTGGCAGGTGCCTGTAATCCCAGCTACTTGGGAGGCTGAGGCAGAAGAATCACTTGAATCCGGGAGGTGGAGGTTGCAGTGAGTTGAGATCATACTAGTGCACTCCAGCCTGGGCGACAGAGTGAGATTCTGTCTCAAAAAAAAGAAAGATCCTTCTGGCTGGGAATCTAGGAGAGCATGCACAAAGACACTGCAGTGTTCCTGGAGAGGGTAACAGTGGTGTGAATGGGGGAAGAAGCAGTGAGGCTGGCAGGAAGTGCTCAGATTCTGGACGTGTCACAGATAAAATCAACAGATGGGATGGATTGACAGACTGGAGGTGAGATGGGAGAGTAAGAGCAGTCAAGGATGACGCCAGGGCTTTTGACCTGAGGAAACAGGAAGAATGAGGCTGCTTCTTAACTGAGTTAGGGAAGCCTGGAGGGGGAATAAAATTTTGGGGGAAAGATCAGGAATAAAGTTTTGGGGGAAAGATCAGGAAGTATTCTGGAACATGTTTAGTTTGAGATACTCACGGTCACCCAAGTGGAGATGTCACACAGGCAGTTGAAAATGTGGGTCTCAGGGGAAAGGTTTGACCTGGAGATGTAGGCTTAGGACCTGTCAGTGCATGTGTGCACACATGTAGACACAAACACACACACATACTTTATAATTCTTTCATGGCTTTTTCCAGTGATCTTGTAACAGATCACTTCAAAATAAAACAAAATTCTGTGTAGTCTTACCTTTTAGAAAAAGGGAAGGGAAAAAATTCTGAATTATTAAACTTTAAAATAATTTTAACCACTCAGTAGTTTATTTTGTGCCTGCTATGAGTTACAACACAGAACAAAAAGAACATGAACAAAAAGACATGGCCCAATTCTGTGGAATATAATGTTTGAAAAGCTGACAAATCCTATTTAAATGGTTGCTTCCTTAATTATTTCACAAAAAAAAAATTTTTTAAGTTTGCCATTCAGAAATCAATGCAGGTATTTCTTTAAAGCCACAGTGAAGACTCAGCCCTGTGACATCCCCAGCAGCTGGAGCCTCGTGAAAGCGGTCTGAGGAGCCAGGGTCCCAGCCGTACGGTGCGGCTGTAGTGCCGTCACACCACCACCTGGAGTGCAACCTCATTGTTCTTCATGCGGTGC
>NC_045447.1:110616879-110639269 GCF_002776525.5 Piliocolobus tephrosceles | reverse complement strand
CAGTCACACCACCACCTGGAGTGCAGCAACCTCATTGTTCTTCATGCCAGCGAGTGGTTTCCAGAGCTCAAGGTTGGTTTCAGGGGTGAGAAATCTTTGGAAGCACACACCTTACTTTCTGTGTTGCATCTAGGCCATGGATGAATAAAGAACCACAGTTTCCAATGCAAAATTATTTAACCTTATCGTGTCCAGAATTTTTCCTTCTTGTGGGTTCTTGATCTCCCTGACTTCAAGAATGAAGCTGCGGACCCTCGCGGTGAGTGTTACAGCTTTTAAAGATGGTGTGTCCAGAGTTTCTTCCTTCAGATGTTCAGACGTGTCTGGAGTTTCTTCCTTACAGTGGGTTCGTGGTCTCGCTGACTTCAGGACTGAAGCTGCAGACCTTTGCCATGAGTGTTACAACTCATAAAAGTAGTGCAGACCCAAAGAGTGAGCAGCAGCAAGATGTATTGTGAAGAGCGAAAGAACAAAGCTTCCACAGCCTGGAAGGGGACCCAACCTGGTTGCCCCTGCTGGCGGGGGTGGCCAGCCTTTATTCCCTTGTTTGGCTCCGCCTACATCCTGCTGATTAGCCCATTTTACAGAGCCCTGATTGGTCCATTTTACAGAGTGCTGATTGGTCCATTTTTACAGAGTGCTGATTGGTGCGTTGACAATCCTTAGTTACACACAGAGCACTAACTGGTGCGTTTACAATCTTCTAGACAGAAAAGTTCTTCACACCCCCACTTGACCCAGGAAGTCCAGCTGGCTTCACCTCTCATTGTCAGATTTCTTTTTGTAACTTCACTCCATTTTACCAGTCTGATCTTGCATTAGATTCAATTTCAAGTATGGACCTTTGAATTCCACTGTCATACCAAATACTATTTAGACCATGAGTTTATCCTTCTGTTTTATTTTTCTGAGATAGTCTATATGCAATATTTGCAGAAAGTAAAAACCAAGTCCATAAAATACCTAAACTATGTTACTTTTTCAACGGTGACTGCAAACACGTTTCCTAAAAATGATACATCAAGGTCATACTGAGACAGCCAGGTGACAGGGGTCCCTGGAGAAACTCCAACCAGCCTGCCCACTGACTGAGGTGGAGCCTTAGGAAGTTCACAACATTTGCAGCAGAGAGGCACCTGGCCCCTCCTCTTCCTGTGAGGAACCTGGGATTTGAATGGCAGGCAGGAAGCACTCCAGCAGGGGCTCTGGTCTAGCAAGAGTCCCTTTTCTTCCTTTTTACCCAATAAAACCCATTCCCACTCACCATTCAAACTGTCTACAAGCCTGAATTTTCATGGCCATGGGATAAAGAACCCCGTCCTTAGCTGAACTAGGGAAAAGTTCTGCAACAATCCTATATTTGAAAGTTCCAAGTGTGGAGAATAGAGTTCGTGATTAACCTAAAGAGGAATTCTTGTGAGGGTGCAGATCAAAGAGAGGGATATTTTAAAAAGAAACTTATATACCAGTCCTTTATTATTTAGTAAATTATAACATGGAATAAAGGTATTACTTGAAGGCCACTCTCTCTTTTGGCAAGATCTTGTGATGACCTCCAATTGTGTTTATGCCATTTCAGCCACCATGGAAATGAGTGTCCGCTGACTGTATTAGTCCATTCTTACATCGCTATAAAGAATACCTGAGACTGAGTAATGGAGGCAATGAATAATTTATAAAGTAATTATAAAGAAGAGTTTCAACTGGCTCATCGTTCTACAGGCTGTACAGGAAGCATTGCAGCATCTGCTTGGCTTCTGGGGAGGCCTCAGGAGACTTACAACCATGGTGGAAGGTGAAGGGGGAGCACGTATGTCACGCAGCCAGAGAAGGAGCAAGAGAAACAATGGAGGTGCCACACACTTTTCAACAACTAGACCTCGCAAGAACTATCGTGAAGACAGTACTGGGGGATGGTGCTAAACCATTCATGAGAAACCACCCTCATGATACAATCACCTCCCACCAAGCCCAACTCACCCTCAACATTGGAGATTGCAATTCAACATGAGTTTTGGGTGGGGACACAGATCCAAACCATATCAGTGATAAACTTATATATTATGAACTCACTTCCGGATTGTGCAAAGGAGTAAAATTAACTGAGGCTGGGAAGAAGGATGCATATCCTTCTTGCATTCCTGAATGCATATATCTTTACAATGAATGGCAGTAAAAAAACAAATAGAAATTAAAGCAATTTTTAAGAAACTGAAAGTACTTTGTTAAATTCACTATTTATTCATAAAATCCTTGAATACATAAGATTTTTTTTCCCGCAACTGTGTCCATGTGTCCCTGAGTTTCAAAAACCTTCAAAGAAATGTTTTTTTAATGCCCCAAACAATGTTATCTCAAAATGCTCTTGGCTTTTAGTAACAAAATCCTGAACCAAACAGCTCAAATAGAAAAGGGAAGAAATTCGAGCATTTATGCCTGGGAAAGACTTGATCCAGGGTACACACAAGGTGAATATGACCTGTTTTCTCTTTCTCTTTTTCTCAGCTATGTTTTGTCGGGACTAACTCCATTTCCAGAGAGGCTCTGATCTCACAGTTCCACATGACCAAAAGCAACTTCAGGGATTATGTGCTACTTAATTCATGCTCATCGGGAAAAACACAACCCACTTTCCAATCTTGCAAACAAATGTTACAGCCCTAAATCTCATCAGCCTTGATGGGGCTCATCTTGACCAACCACTGTGGCCAGAGGAACAGAGAAGCAGTGTTGGTTAAGCCAGGTAGGACCCACTCCAGGAGCCACATAAGATACCTCTCACCCAGAATGAATCATGCACATCTGGGAAATTCAGGGTACTATTAAGAAGGTGGGAAAGGAGGGGAGATGGATACTGGAAAAACAATGAAGAAATATCCCCTATACAGGCAAATACAAAAATTCAATTATCAATTAATCTTTAAAAAAGTAACACCCAGAGGTTGTAGAAAGTCAAGCAAATAGAACACAGGTAGAAAAAAATATCAGTAATGTGTTTGTTACTTAAAAGTAATAAAAACAGTAGATGGAGCTGTAGAAGAGGAATCGCTAACATCCCAGCCTCGTCTCTGAACTTTACCTTGCCTTTGCTATTTTTCACTAACCACCTTATTTTCCCTTTTAAATTGCCATTCAAACTTGAACAATAATTATTTCCCTAGGTTTCCATATCTCAGCCAGGCTAGTAAGGGTATAAAACCATTCCAAGGAGAGGAAAGAAAATTTCTGCCAAGTACAAATCTGTGCATAGGTTTGGCATGTCTGGAGCTAGTGCAGCAAGATGCTAGCATCTGGAAAGATCAGGGAGTGGCCTTCATGGTATGTGGGTGCAAAAATGGAAAATGGAAAGATATTAGGGTTGAGAAAAGGTGAAGAGAAGCTGCATATACCAAGGTAGCATGTGGATTTTATCAAAATTTATGACTGGTTAATAAAGTTGGGGTGTGTACTCCAAATAGTGCACAAGATAGTCCACTGAGATGTGAAAACAACATTAGAATGTTTATATGTAAGAAGAAATCAAGCTTTATTAATATTTCACAAATGTACGTGCACTACAACCTTAGCCAGTCTAGATGATGGATGGTCATGTGTCACAAGTAGTCCAAGTGGGATCCTGAGGGAAGGGTGGGGATTCCACCTCACAGAGGGCTGGCAGGAGCCCCTCCAGTTCCCACTTCCTCTCAGGATATGCATTATGGTTTCCATGTGACCAGTAAGGAAGGTCTGCTGATTATGCTATCTAACTTAAGGAACCATCAGATGGACACCTGGCTTCAAAGGATCCCTGCAAAGAAGTCAGAGATTAAAAACACTACTATGAATGCAACCTAAGAAAACTGGGAAATGGTAGCACAGATACTTCTGCAAGCTAATCATCAGCCTCATTAAAAGGTTATGCTAATTAAATGTTGGCAAAAATGTTTCAAAGTTATCAGGAAGATTATCTGAAACAATAAATTTGTACAACTTGTCATTCATTTATTCGTATCATATATTCATTAATTCATTTAAAAATTTAGACTGTGCCAGGTACTGTTCAATTTGCTAATAACAGTACACAAAACTGAGAAAAACCAATTTTGCCTTAGAGGATAGTGGCCATTGAGATTCTCACCAAATTGACTAATTACAATGCCAATCAAAATGCCAACAAGTTATTTTGTGTTTTAGTGAAACCTGACACACACATTCTAAAATTTATGTAACAGTTAATGCTAAGTTCCAATATTAGCCAAGGCTGTCTTGATGAAGAACAAGATGGAAGAACTTCCTCCTGGAGAGCAAGATACTTAGAAGGCCACATTAATGACAACAGTGTGGAACTGGCATAAAGATAGTATATTTGTCAGAGCTCTCCAGAGAAACTGAACCAATGAGATAGACACACACAATCACAGGTATTTATGATAAGGAATCAGCTAACACCATTACAGTAGCCAGCAAGTCAGAGACCCAAGAGAGCCGATGCCCGGATAACCAGGAGAGTCACTGGTATAGTTTCAGTCAGAAGGCCAGCAGGCTTTGGACCCAGGAAGAGGTGATGCTTCAGTCTGAGTGTGAAAGCAGGAAAAGGACAATGTCTCCGTTTAAAAGCTTTCAGGCAGGAGGACTTCTCTCTTCCTCAGGGGAATGTCAGCCTTCTTGTTCTAGTCAGACCTGTCACTGAGATAGGGCCCACCCATCTTGGGATGAGCAATCTGCTTTACTCAGTCAACCAATTTAAATGCTAATCTCACCCCAAGACACCCTCACATAAACACACAGAGTAATGTCATCAGGACCTTGTGTCCAGTCAAGTTGATACTAAGATTAATACCAAAGATAAACAACAAAAACAACGGAGAGATTCAGGATCACCCCTGTGCACCCAAGGCACCTGATGCATGACGAAGGTAGCACCACAGATCACTGGGAAATGATTTTCAATAACGGTGCCAGCCAATGGGATATCAATGTGCAAACGAGACAAAAGCGGACTACTTACTTACTACCTTACACCATACCATAAAAGTTACAGGTGGATCACAGACTTACATGGGAAAAGCAAACCAACATGCTCTTAGAAGATAATATGGAAGAACTTTATGACCTTGGAGTGCAGAAAAATTTATTAAATAAGGCACAAAGTGGCCGGGCGTGGTGGCTCACACCTGTAATCCCAACACTTTCGGAGACTGAGGTGGGCTGATCACCTGAGGTGGGGAGTTTGAGACCAGCCTGACCAACATGGAGAAACCCCATCTCTACTAAAAATACAAAATTACCTGGGCGTGGTGGCGCATGCCTGTAATCCCAGCCACTTGGGAGGCTGAGGCAGAAGAATCGCTTGAACCCAGGAGGCAGAGGTTGCAGCGAGCCGAGACTGCACCATTGCACTCCAGCCTGGGCAACAAGAGCGAAATCCGTCTCAAAAAAGAAAAAGCAACAAGGGGCACATAGCGGGCAGGGGTATCCAGAAGCAGTCAATGTTCTGTTCTCTTTCCTCGGGTGGTGATTACAAGGATCTTTCACAACTTGTTAAGCTTGGCATTTGTGTTTTGTGTAAGTCTGTTAGATCTTTAAATTTAAGTTTTTTTTTTCTTTAAAAGAAGAAACTAGAGGACAGAAGCTATCTGGATATTGCTTAGTACTTCATTTCAAAAGGGAATACAGATAGAATACACCACCTTCGATCTCTGTTCCTGGCACCCTGGTGTGTGTGTGTGTGTGTGTGTGTGTGTGTGTGTGTGTGTTTCATCAGAATAAAAAATAATAGTGGCATGGTTTTGCCAGAGAAGACAGGCATCCTCCCACATTTGGCCGGCCCTGGAAACCGTCCCCATCTATTGTAGCATCTGAGAACAGACTGTCTTTCTAGGTCCAGTGCTGTATCCTCAGCCTCTATAGTAGTGCCTGGCAAACAGCAAGTGCTCAAAAAGTATCTGTTCAGTGGATTCACCAGTAAAACTACGTTTTTCAAGAGCACGTATTCCCAAAATACATGAAAGAGTCCCAGAACTTCGTCTCTGAACTGTAAGAAGAGCTGTTCAGGCAGTGCTCTATGACGGCACATTCAAGGTTGTCAGTAAAACTCCAAAACATTTTATTAATGTGTTTCCAATATAACACATGCTAACATGTCAAGTGTCAAACAGACCATTTTTTTCTCTGTGCTGAAAATACAACTCAGTCTGCCATTTTCAAGTTTATTAATTAATTTGAATGTTTACTGAATTTTGTAATTTACTGTAGAAATTATTAGTTTTCGATTTAGGGTACTTCAATCATACTTGTAATGCTCCAACAACACAGAATGACCCAAGATTTTATTACCACAATTAGAACATCCTAGCACATGGCAGGCCCTAATAAATACTTGCTGAATGAATTAGCAAACATTAAAATATGGCTGTTTTATAATGTTCACAAGGATACTGCATGACAAGGTACACATCTTTCATGTGTACCATGTCACTCTAAAACCTCCATGAAGAAAATATCACCTCCAAGCTAAAATCAAGTACACCCGAGATGTGAACTGATTTATAAACCAACCTACAGACTACCTTCTATCTTGCTGCATTTATGGCCAACGTGAGATTATGTAGGTACTGACTGATGATGGGCAATGTAATTAGCTTTAGAGTTAAGAGTTGAATAATTAATATGTTAACAATAAATTGTTAAGAGTTGATCATTAATATGTTCTTAGACATCGTTTTATCGGTTCATGTTGTTTAGTTCAGGCTTGCTTGGTAACTAAGGAGGGAAACCGTTTTCCCAGCCTCCCATATCCTCACCCCCCTACCCGCACATTCATCTCAATGTAAAGCATGTTCAGGACTTGCTCAATTCAGCCCACCCCACCCCAGTCTGGCTATCACCTCCTTCACTGCCCAAGTCCTCCCTCCTTTACCGCCAAGTTTCTTGACAGAGTGAAGTGTATCATCTCTGCTTCCTCACCTCCCCGTCATTTCTCAATCTGGAGCAATCTGGCTATCCCCCTCCACCTCTCACCAAACCTCTCCTCACCGAGTCTTTGCTGACAGTGGCTGAATCCAAGCAGCATTTCTCCACCCTTCTGCCTTATGCTCCACAGCCACCCTGTCCAACACAGTGGCCACCTGCCACCTGTGACTGCAGAGCACTGCAGTGCAGTGAGCACCGGGGAGTAAATGAACTTTTTATTTAATTTTAATTCAATTTTAATTTAAACACCGATACTTGGTTCGGTTATAAAATTCCTTGGAACAACTTGGGTATGTGAATCTACTTTTTCAACCCTATATTTTATAAAATCTAAATACAGATCAAGAATTTGAAAAGAAAATTTAATGTCTGAACGAAGATACAACACGTAGATGTAAGTGTTAGTGTAACATACACAATGGATTTCAAAGATATATCATGAGAAAGATTATAATCTCATTAGTAATTTTAATACTGATTACATGTTGAAACGATGGTATTTGGGATATACTGAATTAGGTAAAATATCTTCTTAAAATTAATTTTAACTATTTATTTTTATGTTTCTTAAAGCAGCCCCTGGAAAGTTTACCATTATCTATGCAGCATGTATTTTATTCCTACTAGACGGCGCTGCTCTATGGCATTAGATATGAATGCGCACTAGTTCTCCATTGCTTCTCTCCTTCTACTTCTTGGACCCCTCCTTGTATTCTGCAGCATCAATCACTCTTCCACTTCCCCTTAAGGTCAGTGTCTCCCAAGGCTCTCTCCAGTTCTCCTGGGGCCCTGTCCCAGCACCCACCTCACCTAAGGCTTCCACTATTCCCACAGGTGGCTGACTTTCAACCCTCTGCCAGCAAATCAGCTTGCTCCCCTGAGAATGGGATATTCACCTGCTCTCTGGACATTTCCAGCTATGCCTAAGTGTATCGACATTTAATCTGCCATTATACCTGCTGGGTATTCACCTTATTAATATTTTATAAATCAGGCCCCCTCCTCCATTTCTTTGAGGTCCTCTCAATTTCTCAACTTATCAGTACAATAGCTTCCAATGTCTATCCTTGGCCTCTTCTCAACCAACTTCCTTTTGCTGTTAGTCTCTAAAACTCACACTGGTGACCTGATTTCTCTGACTTTTTTTTTTTTTCTTTTTGAGACAGAGTCTTGCTCCGTCACCCAGGCTAGAGTGCAGTGGCAGGGTATCAGCTCACTGCAACCTCTGCCTCCCAGGTTCAAGCGATTCTCCTGCCTCAGCCTCCCTAGTAGCTGGGACTACAGGCGCCCACTACCACGCCTGGCTAATTTTTTGTATTTTTAGTAGAGACAAGGTTTCACCATGTTAGCCAGGATGGTTTTGATCTCCTGACGTCATGTTTTGCCCACCTTGGCCTCCCAAAGTGCTGGGATTACAGGCGTGAGCCACCGCGCCCAGCCATGATCTCTCTGTTTAAATACTCTGGTGGCTGCCCCACTGCCATCAAGATAAAAACCTTCTATAGCCACATGCAAGGACTGTACTTGCCAGTCTCTCTGGCTTCGTGCTTCATCACCAACTCCACAAAACCCCAAATTCCAGGCACACCTAAGCACTTGCAGTCCCCTGAATATGTTTGCTTTCTCACCACCATACTTTGCATAGTCTACTTATGCTGACAGGAATATTCTCCCTAACTATATCCTTGCTCTCCTAGCTGTCCTTCAGAATTCAATTAACACGTCACCTGCCCCAGGAAATGTCTCCAAACCCCCACGTCAAAGTAAGTGTCCCCCTCTACATCACCATCATACCTAAACACAGCTCTAGTCATAACCCAACCATGCTACCTGGAGTGACCTGGTTACCAGTCTGGGAATTCCCTGAAGGCACAGATTAAGTGTTTTAACTCCCTGAACTATACTTAATAAGTACCTACTAATAAGTAGATAAAGTATTAAACAAAGAAAACACAGAATAAAATGTAAGGCTAGAAATTTTTAAATAGGCTAATAAAGTCATGAGTTAAATGAAGAAAGTTAACCCAGTCACACTAAAAACACTTCATTAGATGGCCTACTTCAGGACTCAATGAGCTATCTAATGCAAAATTATATGCTAAATAATATGCTAAATATGCATTAAAATATCAAATACTCAATAAAAGCAACAATTAAAACAATTAAGGACTAAATATGTTATTTTGTTTCTTAGGCCTTGTTACTCATTCTTTCTTCCCTAATTCTATTTATCCGTTCCTTTCTTCAGTTCCTTACATTAATTTTTCTTCCAATTAAAGTTTGTATTCTTTCCTTCCATTGCCCAATCCCTCTGACTCCCTTCTATTCTTTCAAACAGAAAAATATAAATACAGTCTTCATCATCTCTGTTAGCAATTTTGTCTAAAACAAAGAAATCGTAAAAAGCAGTGAATGTAACGATCTCACCAGTCAGACTGACAGACAAAACCATACGCATTCATCTGTTTGGACGATTTCATAATGCTAAGCAGCTAATCTGAACCACATGCATACTAAGTGGAATCTGACCGGCACCAGCAAGTCCTGGGGTTGCTGCAGAAGGCAGTGTGGGGAACAGAAGAGAACAGCCAATGCGCTGCTGTTGACTGCAGCTGCAGCCCAGCTTCACCACAGCGCCACCTGACGCCTGCCCTTCGGGAGAAAGCAGAAGCAGACAGGGAAATCTAGGAAGCTGTCAGCTATCTGGACTAGCACAGTAGGTAGCCAACTGCAAAGCGTGAGCAGCAGAGGCCACGCAGCACCAAGATCTAGTGTGTGCACACGCTGGCCCAGGCGCCAACTTCGGGACACAAAATAAAGAGTGCTGCTCCCGCCGCACTGCTGAATTTTCATTTTACTACAGAACAGATTTTGAGAGAGGCAGGGAAGCACATGGAAAGGAATCTAAACCAGGTTGGTAGGAAAAAACAATTTTTTGAAGGATAGCAATTGTTAAGAGTGAAACGGAATACATTAATCACCTGAAAGAAGCTTTTCAAAACCACTCAACATTAGGTCTTCACCCTAAAGAAATAATTCTTTTGGAATTATTTGGAATAATCTTTTGGAATTCCCAGTCAAGCAAAATTGAAATCTCTTGAAAAAGCAAGATAATGTAACAGTGAAAGGTATGTTTGAAAAAGTTTCTAAAACATCATAGAACTGGATCCCCCCCAACAATTTTTTAAGCAGCACTTTTAAATAATCAATTTAATTCAAAGAAGTGCTGAGCAAGATTTACTCTCTTACCTGTATCCAGGAGTTAAGTTTTGATTGTCTAGAATTCTGTGGTTCTTTGTTAATTAGACAACATAAGCACCATATTAGAATTTTTTGGCTTTCATCTACAAAAAGAAAAAATGAGTAAGTTTTATCAAGCAGAAAAAATAATCAATATAAAAATATTTTAAACATTATATTTAGGAAAATCTCAAACTACTAAGTTCACAGTACAAGTATCCCTGAATGTAACATTTGCTTTCTCAGCACCATACTTTGCACATTCTCTTTCTGCTGACAGGAATATTTTCCCTCACTCTATCTTCGCTCTCCTAGCTGTCCTTTAGAATTCCCTAAGCTTAACTTTGTGGAGTTTTTTCCTTCTTGTGGCCTTGGGATCACTTAACTCTTGTGTGGTCAATTTCCTTTCTGTAACAGTAGCAATTTTTAAAGCCAAATGAGAAGGATGGAAAGAACTCAGAGAACTGGGCTTTCCTCATGATCAGGTTTTCACATTTCCAGCGGTTAGTAATTTCAACCTTTCTAAGGCAACTTAATGGTTACAGGCAGTGAGTAGCCAATATTTCTGATTTAATCTTTTAATTTTCTAATTTGCCAAAATATCTTCACTTGTTAAAAATAAATTTAATAAAAAGGATTGTTTTAAAAAATATTTTTAGTACCAAGTGCTTTGGATAAAAATAGAAGTCTCTTACA
Source organism: Piliocolobus tephrosceles (assembly GCF_002776525.5). NCBI lineage: Eukaryota > Metazoa > Chordata > Mammalia > Primates > Cercopithecidae > Piliocolobus > Piliocolobus tephrosceles. The sequence goes on along the minus strand of NC_045447.1, from coordinate 110,628,382 downwards.
TGCTCCTTCACTCTAAAATGTAAATTCTTTAAAATACAAAACTTTACCAAACATGCAATAAAAATCTGAACTTTGAAATCTTACATTCTGCAGAAACATCCACTTGATGAACCACTTTCTTTTTCCTCTTGTGGTGACTGAGTCTATTCCAGCTGAAGATTGTATAACACAATTAAGAAACAAAAATGAGGCCTAGAAACTGAAGATGTCAGTACCCGAGCTAGGGCAAAGCAACTTCAGACTTTACAAGGCCATGGAGGTGAAGCCAAGACACCCGGTGCCCAGAATCAGTCCTCTCTACCGCCTCATCTTCTGTAATCTAATAAACCCAAGCTTTCTCTTTTTATTGAGACACGGTCTCGCTCTGTCACCCAGGCTGGAGTGCAGTGGCATGATCTCAGCTCAGTGAAACATCCACTTCCCAGCCTCAAGCCATTCTCTCACCTCAGCCTCCTGAGTAGCTGGGACCACAGGTGCGTGCCACACACCCGGCTAATTTTTGTATTTTTTGTAGAGAAGGGATCTCACCATGTTGCCCAGGCTGGTCTCCAACTCCTGAGTCTCCTGCCATGGCCTCCCAAAGTGCTGGGATTACAGGCATGAGCCACCGTGCCTGGCCAAAACCCAGCATTTCTAAGGACTTCATTAACAAAGAAATAAGAACAATACCAACTCTAGCAAGCGACTTCTTTATTTTTATCCACAAACTAAAGATTGCTAACAGTAATTTTTAAACCCATTTTTTCCCGTGAACATACATAGCTTAAGCTTTTCCAATAACTAACATCTCTGAAAAAACTTTATCAGGGGTTATTCTGAGGCCATTTTTTTCCCCTAGTTTTTATGAGTTCAAATAAAGTATTATAAAGCACTGGCTTGCCTGAGATCAGTTCAAGAGTCGTATAATTTAACCACTAAAGATCCTAAGATTCTTCAGGCTGAACCAATGCCACTAACTAAAAATGTGACTGTTACGCTTCCCACAGTTTAAATATTAGAAGAGATTCTACCTAGCTTCACGTAGCAAGTGTGACAGATGCACCCAGTGACATCCTTACACATGCAGCAGGCTGTTAAAAAGAATGTAATCTGATGGGGATCGTTTCCAAACACCACTCACCACCAAAAAAAAAAAAAAAAAGGAAAAAAAGGAAATGTCAGTTTATGAAGCTTAAATCTAAAAGAATACCCAAAACTGGGAGTTTCCCCAGGTGTGGAGCGATTACACAAACTTAGTTCAAACAGTATATTATTTTTTATTTTTCTCCCAAAAAATAAAAAAAGAGAAGGAGCCAGAGAAACTTCCACCCAACCTCTAGGGGGTGACTTTCCGTGCCCAGAGTCAATGCACTGAAATGCACTGCTAATGAGCTTACGGCTTGCTCTGCTTAGGCAATTTACGAACATGAGCCACAGACTGCTATTCATGAGTGCCAGCAGCACTCCCTCCAGGGGCTGGCATCTGTCAGACTCTACCCTGGAGGCCTGGAACTCAGGCTGGAGCATCCCACAAGGCATGTTAAGTGAGATGGGAAACTGCCTGGGATTCACTGCAGGGACAGTCGCTGACAGTCCGTCTTAGTGTAAATCTGGATTCTAAAAATGAGTGGAAAGGAAAGGAAGATAACAACATACACTTGCCACCTTATATTTTACTTTTTGATATCTGGAATTGAAATTCCACATAAAAGCTAAAGCAATTCTTTAAATTTTAATTCTATGAAGTATGAAGGCAGCAAATGTTTAAGACAATAAATATTCATTGTTTTAAGCTGCTAAGTTTAGCAGAAATTTGTTATACAGAAATAGAGAGCGAATAGTGAAGAAGAGAAGTAACAGCTGTCATGCTTAATCATGAGGGCAGAGTTAGAAGCAATGGACCAGAATTTCAGAAGGTGAAGGCAGTATTTTTACGCTGAGGATATCACCGAATAAAAAGGTATTCTCTAACTTTCCATTATTATCAATTTCTTCTCTTCTCTTTTCAGTATCTTTTCATTTCCAAATCATCCCTCCTTCCTTATTACCCTTTTCTGATCTTGTTCTCCATGAACACTATGTATTACTTACTTTTTTCCATGATGAAAACAGTTTGCTTTTACTGTAATTAAAAAGCAATCTTGGGCTGGGCATGGTGACTCACGCCTGTAATCCCAGCACTTTGGGAGGCCGAGGTGGGCAGATCACGAGGTCAGGAGATCGAGACCATCCTGGCTAACATCGTGAAACCCTGTCTCTACTAAAAACACACACACAAATTAGCTGGGCGCGGTGGCGGGCGCCTGTAGTCCCAGCTACTTGGGAGGCTGAGGCAGGAGAATGGCGTGAACCTGGGAGGCAGAGCTTGCAGTGAGCCGAGATCACACCCTGCACTCCAGCCTGGGCAACAGGGCGAGACTCCATCTCAAAAAAAAAAAAAAAGAAGAGCAATTTTGATATTATAAAACCATAAGAAAAGATCCCTTCCAGGAAGAAAGTGCCCAACCAGTGAAACAACAGGGACAACACATGCAACATCTGACTGCTCACGGGGTTTCGTGCTGTTCAGCCACCTCTGTGAGCTCAGAGCCAGGGCACACCTCAATAGGAAACTGAAATTTAAGAGCAGTTCAAAAGGTAACACGAGCGCTGAGACAGAAAGGGATGGAGAATTTGTTTCTGGTTGTCGGAGGGGCCAAGGTAATGCAGGTAAGGTGCTAAGGAAAGATCACAGATGCGAGTTCAAGGACACCAGGGTACATCAGTCTGAACTCCTACTCTCACAAAGGAGAAATGTGAGACCCCACAAGTTCAGCTGCCCTGTCTCAGAGAATCACATCTTCAAGTCTGCCCCAGCAGAGTCTCTCCTGAGAAACCCTCCTTTCCTCTCAGCAACTGCTACTCCCATCAGAGAACCATTACATTGAGTCAGGCTGACCTGCTTAACTATCTCTTTTTCCCTGACTGGAAGCTCCCAGTGGGCAGAGACGGTGAGCCGCGTTTTCCTAAGGGCTGGCACACAAACAACAAAACACTTCATAGGCTGGGTGTGGTGTAATCCCAGCACTTTGGGAGGCTGAGGTGGGCGGATCATGAGGTCAGGAGATCGAGACCATCCTGGCTAACATAGTGAAACACCGTCTCTACTAAAAATACAAAAAATTAGCTGGATGTGGTGGTGCATGCCTATAGTCCCAGCTACTCAGGAGGCTGAGGCAGGAGAATCCCTTGAACCCGGGAGGCGGAGGCTGCAGTGAGCCAAGACCACGGCACTGCACTCCAGCCTGGGCAACAGAGCAAGACTTCGTCTCCAAAATAATAATAATAATAATAATTGGTAAATGCGTGCTGAATGAATATGTATGTGCAAGTGAAGCTGGCTAGTGGGAATGCCAAGACTGGAACACTTCAATCACAAGATGTGATCCAATAGGGACAGAACGTTACAGCAAGGTGGACTTTAAAGTCACACGAGGAGTGGGGTTCTGGCTCTTCTTAGTGTTGTATTCTAGGGAAAGCAACTCACTGACTCTAATCCATAATTATGTACCCTGCAACACTGTCATCAAGAATTAGGTCCATTATGTAGTCCACAGAGAACAGTGCCCAACTCAAAGTGAGCAATGCCTCTCACACTACATCATAAACCTCCCCGTGTTTCTCACACTTCTGACTTGAGGACGTATTACATCCACCATGTACATTAAAAGGACGTAGAATTTCTTTCCTTCTAAAAAGCAGTTAATAAATCCATGAAGGCCCTAACAATGGGTACTGCTTTTAAACGAAGGTCATTCAACAATTTCTTTTCCTTTTTCCTGCCATCAATATTGGCCTAGATCAATGTTCTTCAAACTTTTGGTCAAGAAGCATCAAGGGGGCCGGGCGCGGTGGCTCAAGCCTGTAATCCCAGCACTTTGGGAGGCCGAGACGGGCGGATCACGAGGTCAGGAGATCGAGACCATCCTGGCTAACATGGTGAAACCTCGTCTCTACTAAAAAATGCAAAAAAACTAGCCGGGCGAGGTGGCGGGCACCTGTAGTCCCAGCTACTCGGGAGGCTGAGGCAGGAGAATGGTGTAAACCCAGGAGGCGGAGCTTGCGGTGAGCCGAGATCCGGCCACTGCTCTCCAGCCTGGGCGACAGAGCGAGACTCCGTCTCAAAAAAAAAAAAAGAAAAGAAAAGAAAAGAAGCATCAAGGGTTATGAAATCAGTATTGGGTCACGAATACCACTCACTATGAACAGCATAGTGAATATGGACTACACAGAATAATAACACAGTAGTCCCCCTTTATCAATGGGGGAAATGTTCTAAGACCCTCAGGGGATGTCTGAAACTGAGAACAGTACCAAACCTTAAATACAGTGTTTTTTTTCCTATACACACATACCTTGATAAAGTTTAACTTATAAACTAGGCACAGTAAGGGATTAACAAGGACAAAAATACAACAAATCAACTGAAACTACATAGTGTAATAGAAGTTATGTACTACACTGTACTGTTACAGTTGATTTCTCATATTGTTGTCCTTGCTAAACCCTTAGGCCAGGTGCGGTGGCTCACACCTGTAATCCCAACACTTTGGAAGGCCGAGGCAGGCGAATCGTCTGAGGTCAGGAGTTCAAGACCAGCCTGGCCAACATGGTGAAACCCCATCTCTATTAAAAACGCAAAAATCAGCTGGGTGTGGTGGCAGGCACCTGTAATCCCAGCTACTTGGGAGGCTGAAGCAGGAGAATTGCTTGAACCCAGGAGGCGAAGGTTGCAGTGAGCCGAGTGCCATTGCACTCCAGCCTGGGTGACAAGAGCTAAACTCTGTCTCAAGAAAAAAAAAAAAGTTACGTAAATGTGATCTCTCCATTTCTCTCAAAATATCTTATTGTACTATACTATAACTGAAACTGCAGAAAGTCAAAGGGGGGTGCTATTGTATGTATTCTTTTATGAGATGTGTTTCACTGTGTGTGTGTGTGCATATCCATATGCATATACACACATACACATATACATAATGAATTTCTGGTCAAAGATGTTTGAGAAACACTGACCTAACTGCAATAGATAAACCAAGGACAGGTAATGTGGCCCTGAGGGGCAAACACATTGCTGCCTCACTAGTTTTGCTATTTGAATCAAGAACGTGAAGAAGTTTAGGGGTTGGGGAAAGAGGTGTAAGTGGCAAGGAGGATGGACATACGAGGGTGGGGCAGAATGAGGGAGGCTGAGCGTGTGGGCGTCCATGCACGCCTGCTCACAGGGCTAAACACGCATGTTGTTCCTTTCCCACCTAGTTCACGTCTCTTCCAATGACTATGACAGCCTAGAAATGGGAAACTATAGGATTCTTTACAACATCAAAGGGGAATATTCATTTTATTTTGGGTTCTAATGTCATTACATTATGCAATTAGTCTTTGACTTTAAAAAATCTTAAAAGTAAATATTATATTAGCTAATAATACAGTCAATCTAAAGCAAACCTCAGCCATGCTCCTTGGGAGGCCCTAGGACGACAAAGAGAACTAAAACCACGGTTCCTGCTCTTGAGAGTCATGCTGTCTTCCAGGGCATCAGTGAAGTAAGTGTATTACAGGGAGATGCTGGAGGCCATGGAGACCCTCCCAGCAGCTCCTACCTCAGCACAGTAAGGCTATTTCAAAGGAGAATGAGTGTGAAAGGAATCCTGCCACAAAGTGCCTTCAGGCACTGTTAGTAACAGGACCCGGCTACCACCATGAGGTACAGCTGTGGAAGATGGCACAGGAAATGAGACTGGACAGCAGACAGGAGCTTGCGGAAGGAATACCTCCCTTAAGTGCCCCCACATTCATCTCCAGCTTGGATAAAACCAAAATGGCACCCTTAAATAAAGTCACAGCGGCAACGCCAAAGGCAAAGTCATGGCAGGACTCAGACTCTCAAGAATGACTTTACAACATGGAAACAGCGTGTGAGTTATGAAACCGTGAAGCAAAACTAACTCGGTATCATTAGTATAGCTATTTTATACTGAATTTAAAATGAAGTTGTGAAAGTGATTACCGGCAAAAATAGCTATTTAAATCATCTAGGAGTTGCTGTCCTCTAATACAAAGAGCTCTGTTTTCCTGAAGATCTACATGGTGTGTGCATGCGTGTGTGTGTGTGTATCTACACAAACCTACACACACACCTGGACAACAGTGTAATACAAAGAGCTCTATTTTCCTGAAGAGCTACATGGTGTGTGCATGCGTGTGTGTGTGTGTATCTACACAAACCTACAAAGAGCTCTATTTTCCTGAAGAGCTACATGGGTGTGCATGCGTGTGTGTGTGTGTATCTACACAAACCTACACACACACACCTGGACAACAGTGTAGGCGCCATCTTTGTAATGGAACAATGAATACATTTGATAAGTTGTTCCATAAAAAAAAAAAAATAGGAGAAAGGTTCATAATGTAAGCCTCTGGGAAACAATGCAAAGATTATATTTTGAGAGGACACGTTTTGGATTCTTACCGTATGCTAAAATAAAAGGATTCCAACAAGCTTTTGCCAACAGTTGATCAATTGTGGGGAATCTTTCAAAGACTGTATTAGAATCCTGTGAAAGAAAAATAAATTTTGGCCAGTAAAAGCATTATGCAACTCAGAAAGACTGAACTGACATTACAGGTTGAGGGAGCTTGAATGCTTCTTGTTTAGTATACCATTTTTAAAAGTAAGCAAAAAAGAATTAGAGAAGATCTTTAGGTAAGTAATTCAAATAAAGTTTAAAAAGCAACCAACCACCTTAGCAAAAAAGGATTAGAGAAGATCTTTAGGTAAGTAATTCAAATAAAGTTTAAAAAGCAACCAACCACCTTACTTCATCCTTAAACGAGGTCACCAAACTAAGATGTATGACACAGGTAAAATCAATTGTGTTGCAAAATTAATTCTACTCATACTTAATAGTCAATAAAGGCTTCTTTATTTAAAAATAACAAAGACTGCTTAAGAATTGAAAACACATTATTGGTGATTAATAACTATATAATCTCATATCTTTATCCTGGTTTTTCATTCTAACATAAGAGAGGTTACGAACTCAACTCCAGTAAGACTATTTCAAAGAAGAAAGTTTAAAGGGACGAGACTCTGGAACTTGTAAAAAGAAATAAAAGCAGCCAAAGCATAAATGCATATATCTCTGTTTATTACTATTTTGATTACTGTATGGCAAATGACATCATACTTAGGCTGTAACAATCTAAACCCTGAAACAGAAAAAGGATCAACCAAATAGATTTAAAAACACACATGCATGCTATTGTGCAACTGGACCTTTTCCCACTTGTTACCTTTCACAAAAGCTCAGAAATAAAAGCAAACTAGGATAAGGTGCAAGCAAGCTGACACGACGGGCACTTTCTGCTCCTGCGGCAAAACGTCTCACACGTGTCCCAGCATCAAGGCTGGTCCCAGACGTTTTGGGACCACATAAAGGTCAAGTTCCGTATGTCTCATTAAAAAAATTTTTAAAAATTAGCATTGGTTGTTCACACAGACTGTATCTTTCCTTATAGTTTCTAAAGACGTATGAACTCATACTACCAATACAAATTATTCTTCAAATTTCCTACTTACTCTTTGATTCCAGGAAGAAAAGCTTAATACAAGAACACTTTGTTAAGTGACAATTTTGCTTTTCATTTTAAAATTAAATACAAAATACTAGCTCATAATATATAAACATGTGCTAAATCATAAAAATATCTATCATAATAAAACGACATCAAAATGAAAATATAGTAAATTTTGAAAATAATAAATTATATAATAGTAAAGATACTCAAAATCTTAATATTTATAAAAAGTATTACATTTATAAGAAGAAATCGTAATATTTATCATCTCTTAGGACAGCCCACTTGAGAAGAGGGTTGAGGAAAGGTTAAGCATGTAGCAGATTCTCCAAGATTCAAGGGACACGAAGGCCTTTAAAATAATCCCACTTACTACCTGACAACAAGCATGAAATTTTGATTATTTAAAAACAACTTGTTTGGTCAGGAAGACTCATGTGACAATACAGCTACTCAAGAAGAAATTATAATAATATAATACATCGGAGACTAGGAAACCAGCTCTTGAGTAATCTGTCTTCCTAATCCATTGGCACTTCACTCAACACCACAAGTCCTGACTCCGGGTGGCATTCTGTCTTGGTGAAATCTGGCAGAGTCCCTGAAGTCAGAAAATAATTTCATTATTTTGGTCCACTACTTACCATCTCTTTCAAGGCTTCATACATCTTCCTCAGGAACTCCTGGAACTGAGCCAGGTGAAGACAGGTGTCTTGCTGGGTTTCCAAAGTGGAAGCCTGACCCCATACAGAAAGCTTCTGCATCCAAAACTGATAATCACAAGAAAGATCTACTGAATCTTGAGCCATCTTGGAAAAAGGGAAAAGGTGAAGTCTCTTCACAGCAGCCTGTCCAGCACTGAAGGAAATGTTGGGCACACATTAAATCTGTAAGAAAGGGAACAAATGGAAGCATTTCTAAAAGGCTCTTTTATCAGAGCCTTCACGACTCACTGATGGGTGAACGGGGGATTACGAAGAACTAAAATAGCATGGCTTCTATGCTGGAGTCATCTTTGAACTGTTATCAAATGTGTCACCCAGCTGGAGCTCCAATTTTTACCATCTGAACTTTTAATCATGATACTATCATTAGGTTAGAAGTCATTATACCTCCACAGGCACAACATGCTAATCATGCACAAAAAGCACAGCTGATAATACTTTGTATCTTCTTTTTAAGATTGAGCTATTTTTAAATGTTCTGAATATGAAGTTGATTTGAGTATTTTAATGTAATAGGAAATCAAAAACATCCATGAGTGTTTAATAATACTCTGCGCCTAAGAAATCTTTTTGAAGTTCTTATGTTTTATATGAATTTCTGGCTTCTCATTTAGGTGTAAAAAATCTCTATGCATTACTGTCTAATGAATTTTTTTCCCCGTTTCTCTTCATTTCTTAGAAAAAAGTAAAATAATTAATTCCACATGCAACAATTTAAGCAATCTTTTCAGATTGCTTTATATGCTTGATCTCACTTCATTCACACGAAGAAGCCATATTTTAGTAAAGTAATAATAAATTCCACTTACTGAGGAGGTATACCAGTCCTAAGCGACAGTAGATAAAATCTCATAAGCCTGACTTCCTACCCCTGAAGGCCATGCTGAAAAGAACAATGAAGTTACACAGTGAGCCTCAGGTGGAGCTGGCTCCGCAGCTCCACGTGCCCCCCCCATCCCACACCCCTTCATCGCCTGTAGAAGCCAGAAGCAGGAAGCGCAGAGGAGGGAAAGCTGCCTCTCAACAGGTGCAGGCCTTCACAGGCTCTGACAGTCCCCAGGGCAGGCAGGATAGTCAGCAATCTAATTTCAAAAGACTGGTGGTAAATAAAGTGAGTTTAAATCCTCAACAGCCATAATTAACAGGTAAAATGCTCCCAATTAAATACCCAAAATATCAACAAAGGCGGTTCCCATTACTAAACAAGAAAACAAGAAGATATTTGAAACGACTGTACAATTTGGCTGCAGTGCAAAACATCTAGATTGGGAAAGTTTTAAAATACCTAAAAAATGTGCGGTTTTCATGTTCACTTAGGCAGCACACATACTAGAACGTTTACAGTTTTGAGAAGGATCATGTCAAAATGAAAAGAAAGTTTAATAATAGAGCGAATATATGCAATTGTCAAAATGGCACTTAGCCAGAAATCCAGGTAATGTCCGTGCCTCCTCATTGTCTTCCTCATCCAAGCCATCAACACCACCTGTCAAGTCTACCACCAAACTAAATGTGTGTGATCTGACTTGACTGCGTGCACTTCCTTCCGCCTCACCGCCGCCCCTCCGCCTCGCCCTGGAGTGCTGCGCACGTCTACTGCCAGGCTGGGCCCGCCCCTCTCCAACTCATTCTCCATGCAGTAGACAGAAAAAACTTCAGCAAATGTAAATGAGACCAGCACACTCCCCTGGGTAAAACCTCTCTTCACAGCTTCCTTGAAAAGAAATTTAAACTCCCCATAGATACTCCCAGCTGCTTGGAGTCTTGACCCTGCAAAACATGGCTCCAGCACCCTCTCCGACAGCCCTTGTTTCCTCTCCCCTGGTCACCACGGTCCAGCCCAGGCCTCTCATCTGCTTCATGCACACAACAAATCCTCCCAGGCCTTTCTGCTGATTCCGGATAATTATCCCGGGCTTTATTCGTTCCCTTAGTTACCACTTCCTCTACTGCTGTGTAAATTCCCTATCTTCCTAGAATGCAGCATATGCCTGGCAAACACTCAAAAAATACTGAATTAAGGAATGAATAATTCACTGGTATTCCTCACAGTACAGTTCTAAGTTAAATGCCACAGCAAAATGCTTCTCCAGATGAAGTAATTTTATTTTCGTGTTATTATTTTTCTAGACAAAATCTCACTCTATCTCCCAGGCTGGAGTGCAGTGGTGTGATGTTGGTTCACTGTAACCTCCACCTCCTGGGTTCAAGTGATTCTCCTGCCTCAGCCTCCCAAATAGCTGTGATTACAGGCACACACAACCACGCCCAACTAATTTTTGTATTTTTAGTAGAGATGGGGTTTCACCATATTGGCTAGGCTGGTCTCGACCTCCTGACCTCAAGTGATCCGCCTGCCTCAGCCTCCCAAAGTGCTGGGATTACAGGCATGAGCCACTCTGCCCAGCCAGTAATTTAATTTGTAAAAGGTAATTCCCCACCAAAAAAATTTTTATTTTTATGTTGCCTGTGTGAAATTTAATTAGTAATATCTCATTTTATAAATATAATAATAGTTTATACTTGGATACATTTATACGATGCTCTTGGCAGTATATTAAATGCTTTATTCATACTGATTTAATCATTAACAGCAATACTGTGAAATGGGTACTATTATCATCTCCATTTTACAGAGGCACCAAGAGATTACATAATTGCTTAAAGTAAGATTATGTAAAAAACTGAAAGGAAATAACTGCTAGTAAACAGCAGAACTATGATTGTGGAATATGAATCCAGGGTCTGGCTCTAAAGTTTGTGTCCTTAAAGAAATAAACTGAAGAGGCGGGGCATGGTGGCTCACGCCTGTAATCCCAGCACTTTGGGAGGTCGAGGTGGGTGGATCCCTGAGGTCAAGAGTTTTGAGACCAGCCTGGCCAACATGGTGAAACCCCGTCTCTACTGAAAATAACAAAAATTAGCTGTGGGTGGTGGCAGGAACCTGTAATCCCAGCCACTTGGGAGGCAGAGGCAGGAGAAACATCTGAACCCAGGAGGCGGCGGTGCAATGAGCCAAGATTGCACCATTGCACTCCAGCCTGGGAGACAGAATGAGACTGATAAAGAAAAATGAAAGAAAAAGAAAGAAAGAAAGGAAAGAAAGAAAGAAAGGAAAGAAAGAAAGAAAGAAAGAAAGAAAGAAAGAAAGAAAGAAAGAAAGAAAGAAAGAAAGAAAG
>NC_045447.1:110589776-110616869 GCF_002776525.5 Piliocolobus tephrosceles | reverse complement strand
GAAGGAAGGAAGGAAGGAAGGAAGGAAGGAAGGAAGGAAGGAAGGAAAGAAAAAGAAAGAAAGAAAGAAAGAAAGAAAGAAAGAAAGAAAGAAAGAAAGAAAGAAAGAAAGAAAGAAAGAAAGAAAAGAAAGAAAGAAAAGAAAAGAGAGAAAGAAAGAAAGAAAGAAAAAGAAAGAAAGAAAGAAAGAAAGAAAGAAAGAAAGAAAGAAAGAAAGAAAGAAAGAAAGAAAGAAACTGATGAATTTCTTACATATTTCATATGTTACTACATGCAGATCAGTTTAGATATTTGGGAACCCAGTAAAATGAAGAACTTTTTGATAAAAGAGACAAATATTTTATTCAAATAAAATTGCAGGCCTGCAACAGTGGCTCATGCCTGTAATCCCAGCACTTTGGCAGGCAGTGACAGGAGCATCACTTGAGGCCAGGAGTTTGAGACCAGCCTGGGCAACAAACCAAGACCCCATCCCTACAAAAAAGAAATTTTTTTAAATTAGCCATGCATGATAGCAGGTGCCTATAGTCCTAGCTACTCTAGAGTCTGAAGCAGGAAGATTGCTCGGACCCAGGAGTTCAAGGCCTCTGTGAACTAGGGTAACACCACTGCACTCCACACTCCAGCCTGCGTGAGAGAGCCAGACTGTCTCAACAAAAAAAGGCAAATAACCTTTGCTCAGCAATAGAAATGTATCTGATTGTTTTAAATGGAAACAGCTTTAGGAATCATGCAGTGCAGTGATCCTCAATATGCTGCTCCACAGCCTCCGGGGCTGGGGGGTGAAAACACGGTGCTGTGGTTGTGATGACCAGGGAGCGGGGGTGGCGGCTGCCACCAGCATCTGGTTAATCAAAGCACCTTGTGCCATCAGCCACATGTGGGATGATCCCACCTGCTGGGCAAATCCAACCCTGCTGGGAAGCTGCGTCTTGACAGGTGGAACTCAGTCATTCAAAGGCTCTCTTCGTCGAGATCCCCAGAGGTATCTGACTACACGTTCTTAATAAGGTGTTTCCCTCAGCATTTTACACCAGTGTTTTTACATCTTTCACTCCCCTCTCCTCTTCCTTACATGGTTTCTGAGGAGAAGTTGAATGTTCTGCTCCTCTGCAGGTAAGGTGCATTTTTCTTCTGGCTTCGTTCAAAATAAGAAAGCTTCCTGTATTTGTGGTATGCCGTCTGACATTAACCTGGAATATTCTCAGTAATCACTGTTTCATATATTTCTCTTTTAAAAAATTTTTTATTCCCATAGGTTTTTGGGGAACAGGTGGTATTTGGTTACACGGTAAGCTCTTTAGTGGTGACTTGCGAGATTCTGGTGCACCCATCTCCCACTGTGGACGACAATTTGTTCATGGACCGGGGCGGGGGCAGCGAGGGGAGGGACGTGTTTTTGGGATGAGAAACTGTTCCACCTCAGACCCTCAGGCATTAGTCACACTCTCACACGGAGCGTGCAATCTAGATCCCCGCACGTGCAGTGCACAAGAGGACTCATGCCCATGTGAGAATCAAACGCCGCCACTGATCTGACAGGGAGCGGAGCTCAGCCAGTCACGCTCACTGGCCTACTACTTACCTCCTGCTGTACAGCCTGGTACCCATCTGTGGCCTGGGGCTTGGGGACCCCTGCTTTAGAGGAAAGGAAGATGTGCTATTGGGAAGGTGTGCGAGAATGGCACCAAGATACTGGCAATATTCTATTTCCTGACCTGCGTGGCAATGACTATGTATTCACATTTTAATAACTCACCAAAGTATAAATCATGTTTATATGCTTTTCAATGTTACTTTCCACAATTAAAAAATAGTTTTTAAATCTTCCACAAGCTGGCAAGATGGCCAAATAGGAAAAGCTCCGGTCTGCAGCTGCGAATGGGATCAATGCAGAAGGCAGGTGATTTCTGCATTTCCAACTGGGGTACCCAGGTCGTCTCACTGGGATTGGTTAGACAGTGGGTGCATCCCATGGAGGGCAAGCAGAAGCCAGGTGGGGTGTCGCCTCACCCAAGAAGCACAAGGGGTTGGGGAACTCCCTCCCCTAGCCAAGGGAAGCCGTGAGGGACTGTGCCGTGAGGAATGGTGCATTCCAGCCCAGATACTACGCTTTTCCCACGGTCTTCGCAACCTGCAGACCAGAAGATTCCCTTGGGTGCCTACACCACCAGGGCCCTGGGTTTTAAGCACAAAACTAGGCGGCCTTTTGGGCAGCTAGCTGCAGGAGTTTTTTCATACACCAGTGGCTCCTGGAACACCAGCAAGACAGAACCGTTTACTCCCCTGGAAAGGGGGCTGAAGCCAGGCGGCCAAGTGGTCTAGCTCAGGGGATCCCACCCCCAAGGAGCCCAGCCAGCTAAGATCCACTGGCTTGAAATTCTTGCTACCAGCACAGCAGTCTGAAGTCGTCCTGGGATGCTTGAGCTTGGTGGGGGAGGGGCATCCCCCATTACTGAGGCTTGAATAGGTGGTTCTCCCCTCACAGTGTAAACAAAGCCGCAGGGATGTGCAGACTGGGCAGAGCCCACCACAGCTCCACAAAGCCACTGTAGCCGACTGCCCCTCTAGATTCCTCGTCTCTGGGCAGGGCATCTCTGAAAGAAAGGCAGCAGCCCCAGTCAGGGGCTTGTAGATCAAACTCTCATCTCCCTGAGACAGAGCACCTGGGGGAAGGGGCGGCTGTGGGCATGGCTTCAGACAACTTTAACGTTCCTGCCTGCTGGCTCTGAAGAGAGCAGCAGATCTCCCAGAACAGCACTCAAGCTCTGCTAAGGGACAGACTGCCTCTTCAAGTGGGTCCCTGACCCCCGTGCCTCCTGACAGGGAGACACCTCCAAGCAGGGGTCGACAGACACCTCATACAGGAGAGCTCTGGCTGGCATCTGGCAGGTGCCCCTCTGGGACGAAGCTTCCAGATGAGGGATCAGGCAGCAATATTTGCCGCTCTGAAACCTCCACTGGTGATACCCAGGCAAACAGGGTCTGGAATGGACCTCTAGCAAACTCTAGCAGAGGGGCCTGCCTGACTGTTAGAAGGAAAACTAACAAACAGAAAGGAATAGCATCAACATCAACAAAAAGGACGTCCACACAAAAACCCCATCCAAAGGTCACTAACATCAAAGACCAAAGGTAGATAAATCCATGAAGATAAGGAAAAACCAGCATAAAAAGGCTGATAATTCCAAAAACCTTGAAAGGATCACAACTCCTCTCCAGCAAGGGAACAAAAATGGATGGAGAACTAGTTTGACAAATTGACACAAGCCATTTTTTAACACAATGCAAGGAAGCTAAGAACCTTGAAAAAAGGTTAGAGGAACTCCTAACTAGAATGACATAAATGACCTGATGGAGCTAAAAAACACGTCATGAGAACTTCATGAAGCATACAGAAGTATCAACAGCTGAATCGATCAAGCAGAAGAAAGGATATCAGAGACTAAAGATCAACTTAATGACATAAAGCGTGAAGACAAGGTTAGACAAAAAAGAATGAAAAGGAAAAAGCAAAGCCTCCAAGAAATTTAGGACTATGTGAAAAGACCAAACCTACATTTAATTGGTGTATGGTGTACCTGAAAGTGACAGGCAGAATGGAACCAAATTGGAAAACACTCTTCAGGATATCATCCAGGAGAACTTCCCCAACCTACAAAGACAGGCCAACATTCAAATTCAGGAAATACAGAGAATGTCACAAAGGTACTCCTCGAGAAGAGCAACCCCAAGACACATAATTGTCAGATTCACCAAAGTTGAAATGAAGGAAAAAATATTAAGGGCAGCCAGAGAGAAAGGTCGGGCTACCCACAAAGTGAAGCCCATCAGACTAACAGCAGATCTCTCTGCAGAAACCCTACAAGTCAGAAGAGAGTGGAGGCCAATATTCGACATTCTCAAAGAAATTTCAACCAGAATGTCATATCCAGCCAAACTAAGCTTCATAAGCGAAGGAGAAAAAAAATTCTTTGCAGATAGGCAAAGGGTGAGAGATTCTGTCACCACCAGGCCTGTCTTACAAGAGCTCCTGAAGGAAGTATTAAATATGGAAAGGAAAACCCGGTACCAGCCACTGCAAAAAAATACCAAATTGTAAAAGACCATCGACACAATGAAGAAACGCCATCAACTAATGGGCAAAATAACCAGCTAGCATCATAATGATAGGATCAAATTCACACATAAAAATATTAACTTTAAATGTAAATGGGCTAAATGCCCCAATTAAAAGACACAGACTGGCAAACTGGATAAAGAGTCAAGACCCATTAGTGTGCTGTGTTCAGGAGACCCATCTCACGTGCAAAAACACACATAGGCTCAAAATAAATGGATGGAGGAATATTTACCAAGCAAATGGAAAGCAAAAAAAAAAAAAAAACAAAGCAGGGGTTGCAATCCTAGTCTCTGATAAAACAGATTTTAAACCAACAAAGATCAAAAAAGACAAAGGGCATCACATAATGGTAAAGGGATCAATGCAATAAGAAGAGCTAACTATCCTAAATATATATGCACCCAATACAGGAGCACCCAGATTCATAAAGCAAGTTCTTAGAGACCTACAAAGAGACTTAGACTCCCACACAATAATAGTGGGAGACTTTAACACCCCACTGTCATATGAGACAGATCAATGAGACAGAAAATTAACAAGGATATTCAGGATGTGAACTCGGCTCTGGACCAAGTGGACCTAATAGACATCTACAGAACTCTCCACCCCAAATCAACAGAATATACGTTCTTCTCAGAACCACATCACACTTATTTTAAAATTGACCACATAATTGGAAGTAAAACACTCCTCAGCAAATGCAAAAGAAGAGAAGTTATAACAAACTGTCTCTCAGATCACAGTGGAATAAAATTAGAACTCAGGATTAAGAAACTCACTCAAAACTGCACAACTACATGGAAACTGAATAACCTGCTCCTGAACGACTACTGGGTAAATAATGAAATGAAGGCAGAAATAAGTAAGTTATTTGAAACCAATGAGAACAAAGACACAACGTACCAGAATCTCTGGGACACAGCTAAAGCAGTGTTTAGAGAGAAATTTATAGCACTAAATTGCCCACAGGAGAAAGCGGGAAAGATCTAAAATAGACACGCTAACATCACAATTAAAAGAACTAGAGACACAAGAGCAAACAAATTCAAAAGCTAGCAGAAGACAAGAAATAACTAAGAGTAGAGCAGAACTGAAGGAGATAGAAAATCAGTGAATCCAGGAGCTGGTTTTTGGAAAAGATTAACAAAACAGACCACTAGCCAGACAAAGAAGAAAAGAGAGAAGAATCAAATAGACATAATAAAAAATGATAAAGGATATCACCACTGATCCCACAGAAATACAAGCTACCTTCAGAGAATACTATAAACACCCCTACACAAATAAACTAGAAAATCTAGAAGAAATGGATAAATTCCTGGACACATAGACCCTCTCAAGACTAAACCAGGAAGAAGTTGAATCCCTGAATAGACCAATAACAAGTTCTGAAATTGAGGCAGTAATTAACAGCCTACCAACCAAAAAAAGCCCAGGACCAGACAGATTCACAGCTGAATTCTACCAGAGGTACAAAGAGAAGCTGGTACCATTCCTTCTGAAACTACTCCAAACAATAGAAAAAAAGGGACTCCTCCCTAACTCATTTTATGAGGCCAGCATCACCCTGATACCAAAACCTGGCAGAGACACAATAAAAAAAGAGAATTTCAGGCCAATTCCCTGATGAACATGAATGCAAAAATCCTCAACGAAGTATTGGCAAGCCAAATCCAGCAACACATCAAAAAGCTTATCCACCACAATCAAGTCAGCTTCATCCCTGGGATGCAAGGCTAGTTTGACATACTCAAATTAATAAACATAATCCATCACATAAACAGAACCAATGACAAAAACCACATGATTATCTCAAAAGATGCAGAAAAGGCCCGCAACAAAATTCAACAGCCCTTCGTGCTAAAAACTCTCAATAAACTAGGTATTGATGGGACGTATCTCAAAATAATAAGAGCTATTTATGACAAACACACAGCCAGTATCATACTGAATGGGCAAAAACTGGAAGCATCCCCTTTGAAAACTGGCACAAGTCAAAGATGCCCTCTCTCATCACTCCTATTCAACATAGTGTTGGAATTTCTGGCCAGGGCAATCAGGCAAGAGAAAGAAATAAAGGGTATTCAAATAGGAACAGAGGAAGTCAAATTGTCCCTGTTTGCAGATGACACGATTGTGTATTTAGAAAACCCCATCGTCTCAGCCCAAAATCTCAAGCTGATAAGCAACTTCAGCAAAGTCTCAAGATACAAAATCAATGTGCAAAAATCACAAGCATTCCTATACACCAATAACAAATAAACAGAGACCCAAATCGTGAGTGAACTCCCATTCACAATTGCTACAAAGAGAGTAAAATACCTAGGAATCCAACTTACAAGGGATGTGAAGGACCTCTTCAAGGAGAACTACAAACCATTGCTCAAGGAAATGAGAGGACACAAACAGATGAAAACATATTCCATGCTCACATATAGAAAGAATAAATATCATGAAAATGGCCATACTGCCCAAAGTAATTTATAGACTCAATGCCATCCCCATTAAGCTACCATTGACTTTCTTCACAGAATTAGAAAAAACTACTTTAATGGAACCAAAATAAGTCCATATTGCCAAGACAATCCTAAGCAAAAAGAACAAAGCTGGAGGCATCGCACTACCTGACTTCTAACTACATACTACAAGGCTACAGTAACCAAAACGGCATGGTACTGGTACCAAAACAGATATATAGGCTAATGGAACAGAACAGAGGGCTCAAAAAGAACTCCACCCATCTACAACCATCTGATCTTGGACAAACCTGACAAAAACAAGCAATGGGAAAAGGATCCCCTATTTAATAAATTTTGTTGGGAAAACTGGCTAGCCATATGCAGAAAACTGAATTGGGACCCCTTCCTTACACCTTATACAAAAATTAACTCAAGATGCATTAAATACTTAAACATAAGACCTAAAACCACAAAAACCCTAGAAGAAAACCTAGGCAATACCATTCAGGACATAGGCATGGGCAAGGACTTCATGACTAAAATACCAAAAGCAATGGCAACAAAAGCCAAAATTGACAAATGAGATCTAATTAAACTAAAGAAATTCTGCACAGCAAAAGAAACGATCATCAGAGTGAAGGGGCAATCTACAGAATGGGAGTAAATTTTTGCAATCTATCCACCTGACAAAGGGCTAATATCCAGAATCTACAAGGAACTTAAACAAATTTACGAGAATAAAACAACCCCATCAAAAAGTGGGCAAAGGATATGAACAGACACTTTTCAAAAGAAGACATTTATGCAGCCAACAAACATATGAAAAAAAGCTCATCATCACTGGTCATTAGAGAAATGCAAATCAAAACCACAATGAGATACCATCTCGCGCCAGTTAGAATGGCGATCATTAAAAAGTCAGGAAACAATAGATGCTGAAGAGGATGTGGAGAAATAGGAATGCTTTTACACTGTTGGCAGGAGTGTAAATTGCTTCAATCATTGTGGAAGACACTGCGGAGATTCCTCAAGGATCTAGAACCAGAAACACCATTTGACCCAGCAATCCCATTACTGGGTATATACCCAAAGGATTAGAAATCATTCTACTATAAAGACACATGTATGTTTATTGCAGCACTATTCACAATAGCAAAGACTTGGAACCAACCCAAATGCCCATCAATGATAGACTGGATAAAGAAAATGTGGCACACATACACCATGGAATACTATGCAGTCATAAAAAAGGATGAGTTCATGTCCACTGCAGGGACATGGATGAAGCTGGAAACCATCATTCTCAGCAAACTAACACAGGAGCAGAAAACCAAACACCGCATGTTCTCACTCATAAGTGGGAGCTGAACAATGAGAACACATGGACACAGGGCGGGGAACATCACACACCAGGGCCTGTCAGGGGGTTGAGGGGCTAGGGAGGGATACCATTAGGAGAAATACCTAATGTAGATGACAGGTTGATGGGTGCAGCAAACCACCATGGCAAGTGTATACCTGTGTAACAAACTTGCACATTCTGCACATGTATCCCAGAACTTAAAGTATAATAATAATAATACTAATAAACTTCCAGATACACATGTACCGTAAAGACATCACCCATAGGCAACGAAGAAAGGAAAAAGTATGATGATTTATAAATGTGAATCAAGATGGACAGTACTTGATGAAGACAATAAAAGTTTTCAAATTGTTGAAATGTATTTCTGGTTTTTTTTTAACCTGAGTTCGCTGTCTGAAAATATTAAAACCACCCACCAGGATGGGCAGCGACAACAGTCCTAGCACTTGCTCCCTCCTTTTCCTTCCAGTCCTCAAATAATGACTCCATTTTTCCAGTCCTGGCTCTAAGGAGGGGAAAATCCAAAACCTGCTTCCTGGACCCCCATCTGACCTTTATGGCTACTGTTTTGCTCCAGAGGGCTTTGTCACAAAGAGTGAGAGACATTCCATTCACTACTCAGGGAAGAACAAGACAATAATGGCTTCCGTGCAGCTCCAAAAAATGCATGCCTTGAAAAACGGGGCTGATTCTTCAGATTTATGGTAATTTCAACTTTTTTCACAAATGTACTACTTTTTTTTATCCCAGGTAATCTACAAACCTATTAGACAATTGACAGCTGACTATATTTTCTGCTCAATACCAAAATCCTTTATCTTGCTCCAGATGTAAGTCCTTGACTTTCTTATGATTCTGCCTAGTGTCTGTACCTAAATTCATCTCATTACTAGCTCTTAGAGAAATACTGTTTAGCATAAGAAATAAAAAAGGTAAATGTTGTATAACATATTTCCCAAAAACTCAAGATGTTAACAAGTATTCTGTGCATACAGGCACAGCATTTACTAATGTAGCAAAAGCAACTGGCATGAAAAATTAGAAAGAAATCCACATTTTCCATTTCTTGAGGAATGTCTTTTAGTGCATTTACCCAGTCCCTAAGGAATCAAAACAAACCACGATTTCACCTTCTCCACGTACTTAGACTAAAAACAACAGAAGCTGTTAGATCCCCAAGTATTTCCAGGAGAAAATAAAGAAATTAAATAAAGACCTTCAGAAATTCCTACGCAGAGGGTACTAAAGCAATGTCGTATGAGCAGAGAGATGCAGACGCTGGAACAGAAGGCAGTGTCCAGTGAAGGATCCACACATGCTTGATCCTGTCCATTTCCTGCCAGGTGGGAGGGGATGCTTCAGAAGCAGGAAGAGGAAGAGGCGAGGGGTGGGATAAAGTAGCAAGGGAAGCCAGCCATGGGGCCATGCAAATATCCGAGATACTGAAAAGGAACTGGTTCACAATGGCATCAGTTTAGGACCACTGCCACTGCCCTTCTTCTCACACATATAAATTGCTCAAGAGTTTGCTTGCTAAGTACTATTTTACGAACTCAAATCGCCATGGTACGAAGAAGATACACCACTATCCACAAGGGCTCACAGTCTGAGTCACCAAGATAACATGGCTCAGATTCAAAGTACAGCAGGCAACAAAGAGTATTACCTCAGGACTAAAGGTTGCTCGTTTTGGTGAATTTCTATCCTTTAGGAGAAGGATATATTCAAAAACTTCATGGAAAATGTACCTCACAAGAATACGGAGCTCACCAAGCACAATTCATGAGAGCAGAAGGAAGTAAAAGCATCAAAACACTTGAGCAGTGTCTGAAAAAAGATAACAAAGAGGGAGGAGACACTGGGTGACAGGCTGGGGCCATGCATCCTAATTTATTAAAAACAATCAGAAAACCATCTCCCTTCACTTAGAATGGCTACTACCAGGAAAACAACAAGCGCTGACGAGGACACAGAGAAACCAGACCTCTCGAGCACTGCTGGTGGGAATGTAAAATGGTGCAGCGGCTACGAAAAACAGTATGGTGGTTCCTAAAAAAACCAGACATAGAATTACCATTGATCCAGCAATCCCACTTCTAGGTATATATCCAAAAGAATTAAAAGCAGGGTTTCACAGAGATATTTGTACACCCAGCTTCATAGCAGCGCAATAGCCAAAAGTGGGAACAACTCAAATATCCATCAGTGGAGAAAAGGATACACGAAGTGTGGTGTATGCACACACTGGAATATCATTCAGCCTTAAAGAGGAATGTAATTCTGATACACACAGGAATAAATCTTGAAAACACTATGCTAAGTGAAATCAGACAGACGCGGAAGGACAGATAGTCTATGAATCCACACAGATGAGGTACCTACAACAGTCAAATTCACAGAGTCAAATTAATTCATGAGGGGAGACGGTAAGGGAATGTTACTGCTTAATGGGTAGAGTTTCTGTTTGGGGTAACGGGAAAGTTCTGCAGGTGGAGGGCGGCAACGGTTAAACAATGTTAATGTAATCAATGCCACTGAATGACACATAAAAGTGGTTAAGATGGTTACAATCTTATTTATATTTACCACAATTAAAAAACCAACAACACACAAACGACAAACCTAGAGTGGCTCCAGTCATGGCTGGCCCAGCAGAGGTGGGGCCTGGAGAACATGCTGCACCCCTGCCCTGCCCTCCTCTCCGGGCCCCTCACAACAGTGCTGCACACCCTCCTAGTCTTCCACCCAGAAGCCCTAAGGCCTCCATTTCCTCTTTGTGAAAGAGTTTTGTCCAGGAATCTCAGGGCCATGTCTCAGGGAGACTGGGATATCCCCCAGTGCTAGGGGTGAATCTGGATTCTCACAGACCAGGTAATTTCAAATGTTTTGTTCTCAGGGCCCATTTACACCCTTCAGCATTACTGAAGACCCCAAAGAGTTTTATATATAAAATACATAAATATATATTTTTAAAATATATAAATATATAAACATATATTTAAAATATATAAATTTAAAAATATATAAAAAATATATTTATACGTTTAAATATATAAAATATAAAATGTATACATTTAAATATATAAAATATAAAATGTATACATTTAAATATATAACTATATAGAACATATACCTTTAAATATATAACATAGAATATATGCATTTAAATATATAAATATATAGAATATATATTTACACATATATAAAATATATATTTACACATATATAAATACATATACACACACACACCTGACAGAGTATGTATATATACTCTTCAGATGACTTTGTGAAGAATCAAGGATATATATATCAATATTTACCACCGGAAATGGAAACAGAAAAATTAAAAAGACAAAATATACAAACACACATTCCATTAGCTGTCAGAGCGAGGTCATCATCATCCATCATGTAACCTCTCGACAAGGTCACCGCACACTAGTGAGAGAATGCGAGTGGAAAAGGCAGATAGCAGCTTGGCATTATTTAAAAACAGTTTTACCTTGTGAACCTCCTGAAAGGGTCTCGGGGATCCCGGGCCCTCAGCCACATTTCGGGAATGGCCAGTACAGACCGGTCACAGTGTTAACTTTTGCTCTCCTATCAAACTGCGGGAACGGGAATGTGACGGAACTATAGGGCATGATCACCGAACTTCAATGAAAGGCTTCTCAGTTTTCCTGTTTTAAATGAGTTCACTTTTTTCCATGTCTGACACAGTCGTCTTTGGGTGACACTCAGAATGGTAAAAGTCACCTTGAGACCCAGGGATTAACGAAGCCTGAGGACTGGCCAACGTACTGCAACAGCAAGGAAGAATCACAGCCCCGTGTCCTCCCAGTGTGGTTGAGGCAAGGAAGGAGTCGACCGTGGAACTGCTCTTGTTGCTGAATCCACCATTCTTGGCTTTCCTGTGACTTGCAATTAAACAGTCCTAGCTGACACATCTCAGGACCTAGTCTGCAGCATCTTTTGAAACCCACGAACCCACACAGTGCCTGGCACATTGTAGGAGCATGATAAATACACACCGAACAAATGTATGGAAAATAAATCCATTAAAAAAAAACCACCAAGGTTGTTGCAGAAGAAAAATAAAATAAAACAGATACAATTCAGATTGATTTTATGTTGACAGAAACCCTTGTAGCTCCAAGATTGTTAACATTTAAAATAAAGCTCATTTTAAGCCACACAGAAGTAGCTATATGTGGTACCTGTCGGGGGCACAAGAGTCTAAGAATGCTTTCCTTTGGTCTAAACCATCTCTAAGCCCGGAGAGCTAGGTCTACTCATGCCAAATATGGACCACATAACCTTCTCAAAGTGGGGGCGCCCTGATAAACAGCACTTTTTTCCCATTTCCCCTCAGCATGAGGTCCTTTCTCTCATGAAATAAGCACCAAACTGGAGATGCACGGAGAGAAAGCTATAAAACACACTATTTATGGAAAAAGAAAAAAAGACAAATCAAATACTTAGCTTCCAATCAATGTCATCAACTAGGGGCACCATGACCTTGTCAGAAAATATTTAAAACCCCCTAAAATATAATCAAATATAAACTTAAGAAATTTATGTTCAATTCCACTTCAGTTGACAAGATTCTTCCTCCTCCTTGATGAAAGCCTGATAACTATTTTTAATCTACTGAAATGTAATGCTTCTTTGCTTCACTTCACAGGGTAAGATTGGTCAATTTACCCGTGTTTGCGGCTTTTTTTTTTCTGAAAGTCACAATAAAATACTCTTGTTCCCATCAAGTGCTTATGAGAGAAACAAATGGTATTTTTGCTCCTAAAACCAATGAGGTTTTAAGAAAACGTCCACTAGGAGGAGCTGGCTATTTCTCTGTTGAGTCAGTGGCATTCCACCTCCGAGATAGTCTAATCAAAAACACAGACCTGAAATTTGCAGATAATTTCAAACAAACCTCAATTGTAAACAAAATCTGGGTCTAAGGAATTGGAGGAGGCAACTTCAATCCAGGTGCAGAGTATGTATATATACTCTTCAGATCACTTTGTGAAGAATTAAGGAAATTGAATCTAGCAGATAACTCTGGGGATTTACTAAGCTCAATTCTCCCACCCAAGTCCCCAGCAACGTGTGGAGAGGAGCTATTCTCTGGACTTGGTTTCAAAGTAAAAGCATTCCTTCACCACAACGCTTGCCTTCGAGGCTAAGACAGAAATCGTTGACCTTGTTCTCCATCAGAGCACCAAAGAGCCATCAGGCGGACTCAAAAACTACCAGCCTTCCCCCATGCATTCTGTTACAATGATCACTTCCTTTCCTTGCATTTCTTGTCCTCACTTCACTTACCTGAGAGTAAGACTGTTGGCTTTTGCTTAGACCAGTTGGAAAGTGAGCTGAGGAACACATGAGTTATTAAAATATTAGGAAGTCTTGCCTTGTGACTTGGCTCCAAGTTATTTCTGCCTCTCTCTCCCCTTGATTCCACAGGTAATTTATTACTACCTAAACAAAAACAAGGAACCCATACATTTATTAGGAGTCTATGACAAGAGCTCTGAAAATCACTGCAAATAAAAAGATGACAGTGTTCCCTGCTCTCAAGCAACTTATGGCTAATGAGGAAACTGCGGCCCATAAAGAGATAACCCTTCACACCCTGTGGGAAGGGCCGGGAGAGAAGGAAACACAGGGGGCTGCAGGGAGAACGAGGAAGGGGCGCCAGCCCGGCACAGAGGTGTCAGAGGCCCCAGAGAGAAACGACGTTGCGCTAAGCAGGTCAGGAAGCATGAGCAGGAGTGAGCTAAAGACATCAAAATCCAATGCAGGGTGCTTGCTGCAACGAACAGCAAAAGTTAAGTTACCATTTGACCCATGGATCTCAAATGTAAAAACTGTTGAGAGCTCCCAGTATTATCTAAAGTCATGTTTCTTGTTAAATATTAACAAACATAAAACAGTAAAGCCTTTATGCTTGTAACTCTTAATCACAAAATAAAAAATGTACAAATTAAATACCAACAAATCTACAAAATGAGTAAAATTTAAATTGACAAAATTAACTCAGCGTGATCAATGGTGCGGTCATTGAAACTCACTTTGGACTAATCATGTGGGCTTGGTACTGACAGGCAGGTTCTGTTGACTGGCCAGTACGAACACATGCTGGGAGACAGCGTAATTCACCCATCACCTTCCTCTTCAGAACCGCTGCGCAACGGCACTCTCCGACTCAGCTCAATCACCTTGTCTACATGTTCACCTCTGCTCTTTATACCGCTCCCTATATTCAAAGTAGTGCTCCTTGGCACCAACACAAACACAACTCCAGGCACTGACATTTTAAGATATTACTTAGTTAGAACTGCAGGCATTTAGGTGTGTGGAAACATGAATTTTTTTTAAATTACCATCAAAATGAAAAATAGAAGGTGAAACCTTTGTAGAGAACCACAGCATCCTAATAAATCCCACCTGCCTAATCCCACTCATCTTTTGGGGCCTGCAAGCCTCAGATGGAGTTTATATAACTGTATGCTATGGGTCACTGAGCTCACATAGGAAGCGTTCTTGTGGTTAGCTTTCAGTACTACGTAAAACCAAATATCTTCTTTCCTTTAAACTCTTTGCCCACGTGACTTCCAGTTAAGATGGCACGGTAAATTCGCTCTTTGATGGATTCTCTTTACTCCAAACATACAGCAATGAGGGGAAACATAAAAAGAAAAAAGAAGAAAAAAGGAAAAGGATGCAGGCAAGCACACACACAAAATAAACATTTCTATGAAATCGATACAGGACAGAAACACAAAGAGGCAAGGCCCTGAGGACAAAACCTTGAGCAGCCAGCCCCTCCTATGCTAGGATCCAAAAACAGGCAAAGAAACTGTAGGTTTGGGTCTTAGAAGGGCTGGGGGCTACACAGAGGCACAAAGGACAGAGTGAGAAACTAGCACCTCTGCTGGAAGGTGGGAAGAAGGTGCTGACTGGAGGCCCCTCCATCCCGGAAGGAAGGCTCGCAGCGTCCTCGCCTCCCATGGCGTGGCGGTCTAGGGAGGACGGAGGACACTGCCAGGCAGGACCAGGCATTCCGTGAGGCAGCCCGTGAATGCCCAGGTAACTAAGCCCCCACTGTGAACGCTGGGTCTGCACCCAGGCTCCAGGGAAGCCAGACAGAGACAAGCGGAATGAGGCTACGCAGGGGAGAGTGTGCGGAGAGGGAGAAAGAGGTGAAAAATGACCGAAGGAATGAAAAGTTTTTAAAACCTCATTCAAAACATGTCATTTAACCAAAGTTCTAAAGTACATGAAGAAATAAATGCAACTAACAATATCAGACATTAGATCACAAATTCACTTCAGATGAAGTTAATCAGTCCAACAAATAGGTATATTTAGATGCCAAAAAATCCTAACAGTATACTTAAGATACTAAAATAATCCCAACAAAATATATTTAAGGTGATTTTAAAAACCCACAAAAATAAGTATATTTGGGGTGCTTTTAAAAAAAGCTAATTAAAAAATAAGAAAGTGTCAATGGAAAAGGCAGAATTAAAAGAATCATCTGCAAAGTATGTAAATCAGGACTACGGTCATTAAAACCTAAAAACTCAGTGCAGAGTACACTAACAGTAGACTGGAGAGGAAGCGCTCTGTCTTGACGAAACACTGCACATCCCTGGATCTGCAGCGCCACAGCTGGGGAGCCCAGCCGCCAGCTCCACAGCCCGGCCTCGCTCAGGCCTGGCCGGTGGCCTTTTGATCCCACAGGTGACTGAATGGGTCAGATCCGCACATCCAGGCTGTGAGTCCCACCAGCATTTTGCCTCTCTCCTACCAGTTGGTGGATATAGGTGAGGCGACTTTTGTCTTATACAACCCCTGCAGAAACTTGCTGAGAAAGCAGACCCTGAAATGCTTCTGGCAACAGATTTGTCCTCCTTGCAATAGATAACCACTCTGGATTTAAATTTATCTTCTTTGCCCACCACACTTCTCCAGCATCACCAAATGTGGACTTGACTGGATTCCTTATTCACCATCATGGTATCACAACCAACTTCCGACCAAGGAGTAAAGCAATGGGCTCCTGCCAAAAGGGTCTGTTGTCAGCTAAGTCACTACTAGCTGCTGCATGAACTCCATGGCTTTCACCTGTATTCCTTCATCACTTCCAAATTTTTCTACTACATATTTATTTATTTCTACTGCATCTTCTCTGAAGCTTAAACAGGAAACAAACATTAACATAAAGGAAAACATAAACAAGAACCATACCCTGCATTATGTGGAAAGGAACTTTGATTTGAGGAATCACAGATGAATAACAATTTTAAAAATCTTGGCAAACTGGTAACAATACACATCAAAATTGTTGGATAAAGAGTCACGTTTTTTTCTTTAAAAGGTTAGAAAACCTCTCACTTAGGTTCCCCTGGAAAGCAGAGCTCAGACAAGCTAGAGAAGGTAAAGACCCTAATTCACCCCCTCATTTCCAAAGACAGAAAGCCTCTCACCAGACCAGCCACATGATGCCCTCCAGGTGGTGCGCCTGGCAGCTATGCAAGGGGACCGACAGGACACAGGCCCTGGAACCAGCTGCTATGCTCTCAGAACCTCTCCAAAGCCGATGCTATGCTATGGCACAAGAGCACCACCTACAGAATTCCAAGGGACAACTTAGTCCATTTATTGAAAAATACGACTGTGGAGGGATGAACTCCACATCATTTCAATCTAGTTGGCTGTGTCTCTTTCTCTTTTAAAACTAGAACCCTTGCCAAGACTCCTGAAAAAGCAGCAATATGCCTTCTCATTCTCCCATTTTCACTTTAATTACTACAGTAAAATGAATCTCTCTCTTCCTATCAAGCTTTGGCTATCTTAATGTATACTGCTATTTCTAGATCCCTCTTCCCCTACCTGTTTCCCCAAGGGCAGAGAAAACCTCTAGGGGAGTAGCAGTCCTAAAGGGTCTGGGAGGGATGTATGTCAAGTCAATCATTCGGTCAGATTTTAAATCCTATGAAGCACCAGGCTGAGACGGGGGAACCGTTTTCACAAACTCACTGAAAGATGATTACAGCAGTCCCTTTCTCCTTGTGGAGCTAAAGATGAGCACACAGGTTCTAAACCAGCACAGCTGGAGATCAGATGATCTGTTCATAAAATAGAATACAGAAGAAAACACGTAGGTGTAAGGAAAGACGATTTACGGGATAAGTAACACTGGGGAGAGCTGATTGCTTCTGCTGTGCTGTGTACTAAATATATCAAATATAACTGAAGGCAAAGAGTGGGGTCTTTCTGGAGCCCTTCACGCCTTACACGAAGCCCCTAGGGACTGCCCAGTACAGTTCAGGTGACACAGACTCACTTGAACAACTCACATGCATTCCAGCCTGGTTATCATGTAGCTTGGCTATGTCTTATTGGTCTGAGAGGGACGCTCTGGGAACCATTATATGTCACCCTCTCCCATGCCTTAGTCATGATTAAAAAGCTGCAGCTTTTGTTTCTGCCAGCGTCTGCACCAGTACTAGTCCTGTCATCCAGTACCAGTCAGGGACCCGTCGCAGCGAGCGCACTGCAGGCCAACATGAGGGGGGAACCTGGACAAAGCACACTCCTGGACACTCGGCAAGCACTCCAGAGATCAGCCACCTGAGAACTGAGAGTGCACGTTGATTACTTTGGAAATCATAAAAACTTCAAAACAGCAAATGTGTCTATACTGTTTCAATTATTTCACAGAAAAAAAAAAGATACTTCAGAAAAATTCCAATCATGATTCTCTAGTGCATAAACTGCTGAGCTAGATGTGCAGTTCGTACTCTGCCAATGCCGCACGGCAAGGCAAGGAGCAGCCGGCAGAGGATAAATCCAACTGAGCACGAAAAGCTCCAGAAAGGGACCTGCTGAAAAAGAATGAGGTGATACACGGACAAATTCTAAGATGAAGGGCAACCTAGGTGTCTAACATAGGTAAAGTAGAAAAAACTCAGCCTGGGGATTCAGAGGCCCATAGGATTTTTTAAAAACATAATATTGAGATTTAGTTGACTAATATAAAATGCCACAATGTTAGAACACACTAACAGGGGTCTAGCAAAAATTTCATAATCCTGCTCGATTTGGCCCAATTGTGGACCTCACAAGAACGTTAGGTGTAGTGGAGAGGAGCAGTTACCTCTCCAGCATCCATTCTCCACCTTCCCCCTTCTTAATGAGACTGGAAACTTGCCAGTCGGCATATTTGAGTGGGATAAGAATGGGCTCTGATTAGGTTAAAGCAGGGCTCATAACCAGGGACAGTCTTATCCCAGAGGGGACCCTTGACAATGTTTGAAGACATTTTTGGTTGTCACAGCTGGGAGGAGGATGTCACTGGCACCCAGTGGGCGGAGGCCAGGAACACCACTCAACACTTACTATGCACAGGACAGCCCCCCACAGCAAAGAATTAGCAGCTCAAATGTCACCACCTCATTCCCACACTAGCACATGGGACCTGTGGATATTACTTTACATGGCAAAGGAATGACTATTACCGTGTACAACAACTACTACTACAAAGCGGTCACGTTCAGGATCCTGAGAGAAGGAGCTTGTCCTGGAATATCAGGCTAGGGCAGGCCACATGCACCCTTATGAGCGAGGCAGCAGGAGGTGGAGACAAACACAGAGGAGGCAGCAACGTGAAGACAGAAGCAAAGATTGGAGGGATGCAACCACAAGCCAAGGAATGCCATGCTGGCCGCCAGAAGTGAGAGGAAGCAAGTGTCCCTAGAACGAATGTGGCCCTGTCAGGTTTCACACTTCTGGCCTCCAGAATTGCAACAAGATATGATTCTGTTCTCTTGATCCAACAAGTTTGTAGTAATTTGCTACAGCAGCTTCTGGAAACTAATATAGCATCCTGCAAGGAGGTATAGGAATTGCAAATTACAAAAAGGGAAGCAAACTTACATCTTGCTTTTTTTTTCTTTTTTTTTTACCTAAAGATCCCCTTCTACCGATATACCAAAGGTTTCCACACTAGGAGTTTCTTCTACTGTCAAAATCCCCAAGGAAAAATATTATTAAGCACTTTGGCTGCTGAATGCACACCTTAAAATTTCATCACCTGACTCACCAACCACCTTCCAAAGAATCGTTCCTTCCCTCTTCCATCAATCCCATCAAGCCTCCCTTTTTTTTTTTTTTTTTTTTTTAGATGAGATCTCGCTCTGTCCCCCAGGCTGCAGTGCAGTGGCGCAATCCTGGTTTGCTGCAAGCTCAGCCTCCTGGGTTCACGCCATTCTCCTGCCTCAGTTTCCCAAGTAGCTGGGACTACAGGCCCCCGCCACCACACCTGGCTAAAATTTTTTGTATTTTAAGTAGAGATGGGGTTTCACCATGTTAGCCAGGATGGTCTTGATCTCCTGCCCTCATGATCCGCCCGCCTTGGCCTCCCAAAGTGCTGGGACTACAGGCGTGAGCCACCGCGCCCGGCCCCACCTCCTCTTTTTTATTGAGGCAACAAAGCAACATTTTAACCCATTTTATGTACCAACTACATTTATTTAATTTTGGATTATTTACTAATAAAAAGTTTTCATTGCTCAATGATATATTTTTCTATTTGTAGAAAGTATTTGGACATCTTAGGTTGGGATGGAACACACCATAACTTTTACCACTAAAATTAACAGAAGTTAGCCAGCTGCAGTGGCTCACACCTATAATCCCAGCACTTTGGGAGGCCAAGCAGGTCTGCTCGGTTCAAGGGCTTCTCTGTAGACTAGTGGCCTCTGCTGCCTCTTGAGGCCAGGAACTCGAGACCAGCCTGGCCAACACAGTGAAACCCTGTCACTACTCAAAATAGAAAAAATCAGTTGGGCGTGGTGTCGCATGCCTGTAATCCCAGCTACTCAGGAGGCTGCAGCCAGAATTGCTTGAACCCGAGACGTGGAGGTTGTAGTGAGCTGGGAGATCGCGCCACTGCCCTCCAGCCTGGGTAACAGAGTAAGACTCTGTCTCAAAAAACAAAACAACAAAAAAATTAACAGAAGTAATTTTTCATTTTCTAGCTTTTCACTTACTGGCAGGATTCTTAGAATTAACATCATTAAGTGAGGGATAGGCATACTTATTTCATCTATAGCAAATGCCTGGGAAGTAGCTTGGTTTCTTCACCCTCTTTATTCACACCTTGCTTTGCAGGAGTTATCAGCTAGAAATCGGTGATCAGCATAACCCTTCACTGCCCAGCGAAGGTGTGGGGGTAGGGGTACAGAGAGATGAAGAACCTTACAGAGACCATCCATCCGGTTAAAACCCCAACAAGAACAGAACCCGCCTCCCCTGGCACCTAGACTAATATTCTACCTGAGGTTATATGAAGGAATTAAGGACAAATGTGATCAATAAAGCAGCAGAAAACAGCAGAATGTTTTTCTTTTTTGAGAAAAGATGAAATGATGCAGGCATTCTTTAGCCGAGACAAGGGAAGGGTGGTGAATGAGTCACTAAATACCTGATGGTGAGGAAGACACTGACTGACTGAAGGGTACCCCAACATGGAGTTATTTTGCACTGATTATCAGACCTTGGTTTTCTATCTTTTTGTGTGTCTCACAACTCAAAGAGTCTTTGGGACTTGAATTACATAAGACTCTATTGCACTAGATTGTGCTTGGCACTGTATTTCAGCTCTAGAACAGAAATCCACTCAACTAGCACAAGTCAAATGGGGGAAGAGGTGTTATGAAAAGGCTATGACCAAAGATCTCATGACCACCACCCAAGGAGAGAAAAGGTTCAGCTGGTCCAAACAGGAAGTGGAACTAGAAGCTCCTGCCACCACATCTCAGGGTGTCCACACGTCTGCTGGGTTCAAGGGCTTCTCTGTAGACTAGCTGCCTCTGCTGTCTGCAGCTTTTTTAGTTCCCCCAGCTTGCACATCTTTTATGCTGTAGTTCAGAACACGCTACAATTCTATATGAAATTTCAGCCCAAGAACTAACCATTATCCAACCAGCTCAGTAGCTCAAGGTCCCTATTCTCAGGGAAAAGGATGTGATTGGCTCCATCCAGCCAATAGAGCCTTTAGATTGTTTCCTATGGGGTCAGGTGCTCATCCCACAAAGATCTGTGGTTGATGAGTACTACTGTCTGGGCAGACACTTCAAAACAGGGTATAGCAAAGAGGAAATGATTGGCATATGCATAGAGGAACTCAAGAGTGATATGGCTGTTTCAGTTAAGGCTACCCAGAAAGACTGTATCACTGTAGAATTTGTGATCTTTGGACGAAGTGATCATAATTTGTAAACAGAGTAGGAACCATTTTAATTTTTTATTTTTTTTATTATACTTTAAGTTCTGTGATACATGTGCAGAACGTGCAGATCTGTTACATAGGTATACACATGCCATGGTGGTTTGCTGCACCAATCAACCCGTCATCTACATTAGGTATTTCTTCTAATGGTATCCCACTCTCTGACAGACCCCAGTGTGTGATGTTCCCCTCCCTGTGTGCATGTGTTCTCACTGTTCAACCCCTATTTATGAGTGAGAACATGTAGTGTTTGGTTTTCTGTTCCTGTATTAGTTTGCTGAGAATGATGGTTTCCAGCTTTATCCACGTCCCTGCAAAGGACATGAACTCACCCTTTTTTATGGCCGCATAGTATTCCATGGTGTATATGTGCCACATTTTCTTTATCCAGTCTATCATTGATGGGCATTTGGGTTGGTTCCAAGTCTTTGCTATTGTGAATAGTGCTGCAATAAACATACGTGTGCATGTGTCTTTATAGTAGAACGATTTATAATCCTTTAGCTATATACCCAGTAATGGGATTGCTGGGTCAAATGGTATTTCTGGTTCCAGATCCTTGAGGAATCTCCACACTGTCTTCCACAATGGTTGAACTAATTTACACTCCCACCAACAGTGTAAAACCAAGGAACCATTTTTAAAGTTCCTTCTAGCTCCAGTGTCTAGAGCAAAATCTTACTACTTTTGGCTTGTACTGTCAGAAATTTATCATTTGTCCAGAAGTGTCTCCAATTAGCAGACCATCAAGGAAATCTCAAAAAATGAAATGGACTGATACACAGTATGGGCACTGACTTGGCATTATTTGGTGAAGGGAAAGGAGGAAAGGGATAAGGCGAGAATATACGCAGTCCCTACCTAAGTAGGAATTCTCTGAACCATATATGATACAAGTCCAGCAAAGGACTGGAATTAGAACTAGTTCCTCAAGTAATTTTTAAACATAAAAACAGGCCAGGAGTGGTGGCTCATGCTTGTAATCCCAGCACTTTGGGATTGCAAAGGCTGAGGCAGGAGGACTGCTTAAACCCAGGAGTTTGAGACCAGCCTAGGCAATATACCAAGATCCTGTCTCTACAAAAAAATAAATAAATAAAAGAAAAATAAAGTAGCCAGGCAGGTTGTGTGTACCTGTACTCCCAGATACTCAGGGGGCTGTGGCAGGAGGATCACCTGAGCCTAGGAGGTAGACGTTGCAGTGAGCTATGATTGTGCCACCGCCTTCCTGCCTGGATAACAGAGCAAGACCCTATCTCAAAAAAGTAAAATAAAATAAAATAAAAACAGAAATGCCGCTGGGGCAGGGAAGAGGGGAGAGGGAAGAGTGAATAGGCAGAACACGGAGGATTTTTAGGACGATAAAACTATTCTGTATGATAGTATAATCGTGGATACATGTATATCTGTCCAAATCCACAGAATGTACAACACCAAGAGTAAACTCTAATGTTAACTACGGACTTTAGGTGATGATGATGTATCAATGCATGTTCATCAATTTGAACAAATGCACCACTGTGGTGGGGGATGTTGTGCATGTGAGGGCGTGGGGTAGAGAGGAAATCTCTGTACTTGCTGCTCCATTTTGCTGTGAGCCTAAAACTGCTCTAAAAAACAGTCTATTAAAATCAACAACAACTACAAGCCATGGTGGCAGGAAGAGGCAGAAGTGTAGCCAAACAAAACCCAGCTAGGTGGTGCATGCCTGTAATCCCCGCAGCTCAGGAAGCTAAGGCGGGGAGGATGGCTTGAGCCCAGGAGGTCAAATCTAGCCTGGGCAACTTCACAAGACCTCAGTCTCTAACAGGAAAAAAAAAAAAAGAATGCAAACCTACTCTATACACTCTGAGCATAAGGACCATATATAGGAGGAGCAGAGAGAAGGCAAGAGTGGATCTCAGTTACACCTGGCAGGAGCCACAGCACTCACACCCTGTCTGATGACATTAATCAGTTCCCTGAATTTCAGTTTCACTAAAATCAGACAGCCAGATGCTTGGTTTCTCCAGACAGTGAGCAAAGTTCCTGTTCCCTGTACTATGAGGTATCATCTGCTTCCAAGTCCAGTGTTTGAACTCTCCAACCACCAGGAAACCAAATACAAAACCTCTTCTGGGGTCTCCCCCAACTCAGCCACCAGGATGATACGAATTTTCAATGTCAACTAACAATTTCAGATGGGAGACTGCCTCTCACATTCAAGACATGAAGTTATTTTTGTTGCTGAGTTTGTTCTTAAATATGTTTTCATGCTGACTTAGACTGCAGAATATCCTAACAGTACCTCTGGTTTCCTGCGTTAATTCAATGAGCCAACTTTTCTCTAACCCCTTCCTCTAAATAACAGATAATCCTTTTCTGGTCACAGGGTGCTTGGTCTCTCTCTGTCCCTTGCCCACCACATCTTCAAGACCACTTATTTAGGGGCAGGGCCATCTCTAGGAACAGCCGGATTATTTCTGTGTATACCTAGCCGAAGCCTTCATAAAGTGATACTACTCATTCCTGTCATACCCCAGGAACTATATTTGGTCTGCCAATCCTCAGGTTTTACCACATTGATTTGAGTCGGATCTCAACAACAACAACAACAACAACAACAACAACAACAATCAAAGAAAGAGTATGAGTCCTTTTGCCTACTAACTGTGGTTAAAGATCTGAAACATTTTCCACGGGCTTAAAAAGCATAATTATCGGTTCATCAACTGATACAAAGTTACAGTTAGACAGGAGGAGAAAGTTACTGTATTCTGTTGTACAGTAGGGTGGCTGTAGTTAAACTGTATTCTGTTGTACAGTAGGGTGGCTGTAGTTAAACTGTATTCTGTTGTACAGTAGGGTGGCTGTAGTTAAACTGTATTCTGTTGTACAGTAGGGTGACTGTAGTTAAACTGTATTCTGTTGTACAGTAGGGTGACTGTAGTGAACCTGTTTCCCATTTGCCCAGAGAATACTTGCCCACAGTGCATGCGGCTGCAGCGTCTACTATGAGATAACTTTGCTCACTTTTACTACTATTATTGCAAGCTCTAGTGCATTGAATTTGGAAATACAAAACATCATTCTATTTATAACATTTTGTTTTTAGTACTGCCATTTCCATTCACAAAATACAATAATTCTCAATTGCTGAAAATATCAAATCCTAGAAAATGCAGCATTCCTATGCATGATGGTAACATTGTTCTTGAAGTTATTGGCCAAAGATCCATTTCAATTCAATTTTTCTGAAATAGACGATTCTGATGATTCAGATGATTCTAACGTTAGTTCTATTTAGAAATAACTCCAAGAACAGTTTTTATATTGCGTTTTCACATTGAAAATCAGTCAGATTTGCTTCAGCCTCAAAGAGCACGTTTATGTAAAATTAAGTGAGTGCTGGGTGGTGAGCTGCACCTTTGTTCCTAAATGGGAAAAGGGTTAAACATAATGTATGCATATTTCAAAATAACTAGAAGTGAGGATTTTGGAAGTTCTCACCACAAAGAAACAGTATTTCAAATGATGGATATGCTAATCATCCTAATTTGATCAGTACATAATATACACATGTATTGAAACATCACATTGCACCCTATAAATATGCACAATTATTACATGCCAATTAAAAATAAAATAATTTTTAAAAAGAAACACCTAAACTTTCCAAATTTATTGAAAGATACCAGGAACATCAACAAACTCCAAATAAGATAAATGCAATGAGATTCACAAACAAAAACACTGTAGTAAAAATGCTGAAAGTCAAAGACAAGGAGAAAGTCTTAAAAGCAGAAACAGAAAAATAGCCCATTACTTACAAGGGAACCCCAATAAGATTAACAGGTGACTTCTCAGCAGAAACAAAAGATCCCAGAAAAACATGGGAAAACATATTCAAAGTGCTCAAAAGAAAAAGTTGTCAGCCAAGAATCCCATATGTCCCAAAACTACCTTTCAAAAATGAAGGTGAAATAAAGACTTTCCCAGATAAACAAAAACTGAATTTGTTGCTAGAAAACCCACTTTGCAAAAAATAGTGAATTAATACCAGAAGGTAATTTGAATCCACACAATAAAAGAACACTGGTAAGGTAATTATGTAATTATAAATGCACATTTTTCCTCTTATTCTCATAACTGACATAAAAATGAATTGCACAAAATATGTACACACTGTACTGCTACACCTATAACATACAGAAAGCTATAAGATATGTAAATATATTTGCAAAACACAGTGCAAATGAGTTAAACAGACAAGTTGTATTGGGCTAAGGAAATAACTATACATGTTAAAGTGATAATTAAAACATTGTTGAATTCATAACAGTAAGAAAGGTAATATGTATAACAATAATGCCACAAAAAAGGAAGAGAAGGGAATAAAGCTATGCAGACGATCCATAACTTATGATGGTTAGACTTAAAATTTTTTGACTTTACAGTGATGTTAAAGTGATACACAGTCAGTAGAAGCCATACTTCAAATTTTGAATTTTGCTCTTTTCCCAGGCTACTGATACGTGATACTATAACTACTGATAAAACAACTAGAAAAAAGATCAAGAAAATAGAACACTTGAATAACACTATAACCAAGTGACCTAACAGACATTTACAGAACTCTCCACCCAACAACAGAACATTCTTCTCAAGTATGCTTTTCTCACAATGCTGGGCAGTGACAGCAAGCCACAGCTCCCAGTCAGCCCAGCAATCACAAGGGTAAACAAGCAACACTCTACAGTGTACTGTGTTGCTAAGCAATGATGTTCAGTACATTAGGTGTATTAAGTGCATTTTTGACTTACAATATTTTCAACTTATGGTGATATAACTCCATCATAAGTCGAGAATAACATGTGTAGGACGTAAGTCGAAAATCATATGTATAGGAGTAACATTTCTATATATCATGGTAATTAAGCTAGTATAAGTCTGAAGCTTATTCTATGGCAAACTCTAGAGCAACCACTAAAAAAAAACTCAAAAAGAATAATGAAAACATCATTAAAGAAATTAAAATGCTACATTATAAAATATTCACTTACAGGCATAAGTCACTACTCATGCCTGTAATCCCAGCACTTTGAGAGGCCAAGAGAGAAGGATCACTTGAGCCCAGGAGTTTGAGACCGGCCTGAGCAACAAAAAATCAAAAAATTGGCTGGGCATGCTGGCTTACACCTGTAATCCCAGCATTCTGGGAGATGGAGGCAGGCAGATCACTTGAGGTCACGACTTAGAGACTAGTCTGGCCAACATGGTGAAACCCCCCCATCTCTACTAAAAATACAAAAATTAGCTGGGCATCGTGGTGCATGCTTATAGTCCCAGCCACTCAGAAGGCTGAAGCATGAGAACAGCTTGAGCCTGGGAGACAGAGGTTGCAGTGAGCCAAGATCACACCATTGCACTCCAGCCTGGGTGACAGACCACGACTCTGTCTCAAGAAAAAAAAAAAACAAAAAACCAAAAATCTAAAAATTAGCCAGGT
Organism: Piliocolobus tephrosceles; assembly: GCF_002776525.5. Taxonomy (NCBI): domain Eukaryota; kingdom Metazoa; phylum Chordata; class Mammalia; order Primates; family Cercopithecidae; genus Piliocolobus; species Piliocolobus tephrosceles. Next base: position 110,590,131 of record NC_045447.1, on the reverse strand, counting down.
GTGGTGGCGCATGCCTGTGATCCCAGCTTCATGGGCAGCAAAGGAAGGAGAATCACTTGAGCCCAGGAGGTCAAGGATGGCAGTGAGCCATGTCCAAGCCACTGCACTCCAGCCTGGGCAAGAGAGTGAGACCCTGTCTCAAAAACAAAAAACAAAAAACAAAAACAAAAACAAAAAAACAGACAATATTTACTTAAAACAAAAGAGAGTAATAAAAGGAGAAACAGGGTTACAAAAAAAAAGACAAGAGATATACAGAAAACATTAAGTACAAGTTTAGACATAAAGCCAACCATGTCAATAATATCATGGATGTGAGTGGAATAAACAAGCCCACCAGGCTGGGCTGGGGGGC
>NC_045447.1:110562814-110589766 GCF_002776525.5 Piliocolobus tephrosceles | reverse complement strand
CACCTGTGATCCCAGCACTCTGGATGGATGTGAGTGGAATAAACAAGTCCACCAGGCTGGGCGCGGTGGCTCACACCTGTGATCCCAGCACTCTGGGAGGCCAAGGTAGGCGGATCACCTGAGGTCAAGAGTTCAAGACCAGCCTGGCTAACATAGTGAAATGCTGTCTTTACTAAAAATACAAAAATTAGCTGGCTGTGGTGGCGAGTGCCTGTAATCCCAGCTACTCGGGTGGCTGAGGCAGGAGAATCGCTTAAACCTGGGAGGTGGAGGTTGCAGTGAGTGGACATTGCGCCACTGGACCCCAACCTGAGTGACAGATCAAGAGTCTGTCTCAAAAAAAAAAAAAAAATCCCATCAAAAGACAAAGATTGTCAGACTTTAAGAAAACATGATCTAACTATATGCTGTCTATAGAAGACACACATTAGAATAAAAAATACAAACAGATTAGAAGTAAAAGGATAGAAAAGATATGTCATGCAAACATACAAACAAGAAACTTATTGTGGCTATACTGGTATCAGAAAAAAATAAATTTTAAAACAAAATGTTATTAGAGATGGAGAGGGACATTTTGTTAATGATAAAAGGGTCAATCCATCAGGAAGATATAACCATTATAAACATACACAACTAAGGATGAAAATTCATGAAGCAAAAATTGACAGAAACAAAGGGAGAAACAGATAATTGAATATTAATAGCTGGAGACTTCAAACTGTCATTTTCAGTGATAGATAGAACAACTAGAAAGAAGATCAACAAGAAAACAGAACACTTGAATAACACCATAAACCAACTAGATCTAACATACATTTGTAGAACTCTCCACCCAATAGAATATACATTTTTCTCAAGTCACATGGAATATTCTCCTAAACAGATCACATGCTAGGCCATAAAATGAATCTTCATATATTTAAAAGAACATTAGTAATGTGACACATGTGCTCTGATCACAAAGAAAGAAATTAAAAATAAATGTAGGAAGTTTCAAAGGAAATTCACAAATGTGGAAACTGAACAAGGCACTGCTACATAACCAGTGGGTCAAAGCAGGAAAAACATGCTTTGGGACAAAGATAAGCTGCCAGTAACTGATCCTAAAGAGAGGATTACAGAAAAGCTGCCTGACAGAAATTCAGAATACCTGTTTTAAGGAAATTTGGCTAACTTCAATAAAATAGAGAAAAACAATTCAGAAATTCATCAGAGAAATTTAACAGAGAGATTGAAACAATTTTTAAAAATCAAACAGAAACCGGGAGCTAAAAACTACAATGAACAAAATAGAAAATCCAATAGAAAGCATCAACAGCAGAATCGTTCAATTAGAGGAATATCAGTGAACTCAAAGACAGGTTAATTGAAAATACATCATTAAAGGTGAAAAAGGAAAAAGGAATGAAGTTACAGATTTATGGGTAACATCTAAAGAGCAAATATGTGGGTCACTGGTGTTCAAGGGGGAACCCTGAAAAAGAGAAAGCAGTAGAAAGCTTATTAAAGAAATAAAAACAGAAAGTATTTCAAACCTGGAGAAAGCTACAGCTGTCCACGTACAGGAAGATCAAGGGTATCCAATCATATTTAATCCAAATAACACTACCCCACAACATATTAGAATCAAAATGTCAAAGATCAAACACAAAGAGAGGATCCTGAAAGCAGCAAGAGAAAAGAAGCAAATAATGTATAAGGGAGTACTAACACGCCTAACAAGAGACCTCTAAGCAGAAACATTGTAGGCTAGGAGAGACTGGGATAATATCTTCAAAGTCCTAAAGAAAAAAAAAAATTAAAACTATCAACCAGGAATATTATACCTACCAAAGCTGTACTTCAGAAACGAAGAAAAGAATAAAGACTTCTGGACAAACAAAAAGCTGATGGAATTCATCAGCACCAAACCTGTCTTACAAGAAATGCTAAAGGGAGTTATCCAAGATGAAAGAAAAGGATAGTAATGAGTAACACAAAAACATCTGAAAGTACATAACTCACTGGTAAAAGCAAGTACACAGTCAAATTCTGAAGACTCTAATAACGTAATGGTGGTATGTAAGTCACATTTTTTTTTTTTAACGAAGGTTGAGACAACACAATTAAAAATAGTAGTTACAATAATTTGTTAGGGGACATGCAATATCTCAAAATGGGGGAGTGGAGTTAAAGAGTATTTTATTTTCAATCAAAGTTAAGTTGCTATGAGTGTAAAATAACCTTTTATAACTATAAGGCATACTTTTATAAGCCCTATGGTAACCACAAAGCAAAAGCCTATAACAGATACACTAAAAATAAAAAGCAAGGAATCAAAATATACTACTAGAGAAAATCACTTAACCTCAGAGGAAGAAAGAAAAAAAGAATCTACAGAACTAGAAAAAAATTAATAAAATGACAATAGTAAATCCTTACCTATCAATAATTACTCTGAATGTAAATGGATTAAATTCTCCAATTAAAAGACACAGAGTAGCTAAATGGATTTAAAAAAAGAAAAGAAAACAAGACCCAACGATATGCTGCCTACAGAAGACCTGCCTCACCTACAAGGATACACATAGACTGAAAGTAAATAAATGGAGAAAGACACTTCGCACAAATGGAAACCAAAACAGAACAGGAGTGGCTATACTTACACCAGATAAAATAGACTTTAAGTCAAAATCTGTAAATAGAGACAATGAAGGTCATTATATTAATATATGATAATGAGGTCAGTCAATTCACCAAAGGATGTTATGTATTTAGGTGCTCTGATGTTGGGTAAATGTATATGCACCCAATGTCAGAGCACCTAAATACATAAAGCCAATATTAATAGATCTCAAGAAACAGACAGATTGTAACACAATACTAGCAGAGGAGTTTAACACCCCATTTTCAGCAACGGACAGATCATTTAGACGGAAAATCAACAAAGAAACATCAGACAGGAACTGCACCCGAGACCAACTGGACCTAACAAACATTTACAGAACATTCCATCCAACAGGTACAGAATACACATTCTTCTCAACTGCACATCAATCATTTTCCAGGATAAATCGTATGTTAAGCCACAAAATAAGTCTTTTAAATTTAAGAATATCAAAATCTTATCAAGTATCTTTTCTGACCACAATGGTATAAAACTAGAAATGAATAAAAGGGGAAACTTTGAAAACTTTGCAAATGTATAGACATTAAACAACATGCTCCTAAATCATCAATGAGTTAATGAATAAATTTCAAGAAAAATTAAAAAATTTCCTGAGACAAATGAACATGGAAACATAACATACCAAATCCTATGGGATAGAGCAAAAACAATTCTAAGAGGAGAGTTTACAGCAATAAATGTCAACTCTCAAAAATAACCTCAAAGCCCAAACTTTGAGAATGATTTATTAAATGCAAATACCCTGAGAAAGGATATCCCTTTTATTAAACACTAATTAATATTTTATGAGAAACTTGTTTGTTCTTGTTTTGCTTTAAACAGATGGGTCTTCCTCTTGTCATCCACACTGGTGTGCAGTGGCACGATCATAGCTCACTACAGCCTCCAACTCGTGGGCTCAAGGGACTACAGGTGCAGCCACCAAACCCAGCTGGACTTGCTGATAGTGAGTAAAGGTTCTTAGGCACCATACCATATCTGGCAATGACAAAAGGTGAATGAGACAGATGCCAGTGACAGGCAAAATGAGAAGATGCCGAAGACAAATTCTGCCTAGAGTCAGCTTGAGTTACTCCAAAACATTTAGCCTGCCATTTCTGCAACATTCAGCTTTTCAAAATGGTGCAAAGGACCAATAGGGCACAGTTTTTGCTATTTATTACAGAACGCTGACCAAATTACTTATGACTCTGAATGTAACCCTGATTCTGAACCCACTCTTCAAAGTTTTGTTTCGAACACTTTCTTTCTCAAAGACCACTTTCTTTATGAAAATACAGGCTTACCCTAAATTTGTACAAATATAAAAGGGTATACTTTACTATGTTCCAGTTATAATATTACATGCAAGCAAATAACTTACTTTATAAAAAATAAAAATTTAATAAATGGTAGCAGCTTAATTATTTCAAGCTGCCAGTAGGCATAAAGTCAAATATTTTCCAAAAACACAAACAGCCACTTATGACTCACCTGTGCCTCTTTCTTTTCATCTAATAAATGTCAGCATAACAGAGTGATTAAGAAGGCTGACTTGGAGGCAGACTGCCGAAGTCTGAATCCCTACTCTGTAACATACTAGCTATGTGACCTCGGGAAGTTATTTTGTCAGTCTATGCCTCCGTTTCTGTATCTGTAACATGGGAAAAACCTGGTAGGGCTGCTGTGGATAATAAAATATATTAATTACACAGAAAGCACTTAGAATTGTGCCTGGCACATGTTAACACCCATTCAATGTCAGTTACTATCATCAGTTATTGCATTTCTAAGTAGAAACCAAGGTCTTTCTCCAAGAATCCTCTACCAGCTAGAGATAATCTCTCTTGGCAAGCCTAAACACCTGTCGGCAAAACTGTTCACAAAAGCAACAGAGTCAACAGTGAGGAAAAGCATTAAGGTCCTGCACAGGCTGTGCATCACATAGTCTGAAAGCCCCAAATCGTTTACTTTACTATCCCACAAATATTAGAGTCAGAGGTTTCAAGATTTTGCTAAGCCAGTTCATACTGCATTCACAACATGTTAATATGAGATGGATAAGACAGCTTGGTCGGCTGTCAAGTCATGAGTTGTATAAACACTAGTACACAACAAAATGACTGTAAAAGTCGTGTGGTTCCTATTGGTCATATTAAATTACACTTGAAGACTTTTGCTTTTCTAGCTGCAAATAACTGGGAAAAGAGTGTACTTGAGAGCAAGACTCAAATTTAAATAAACTGTAAATTTCTCAACATCTTGGAAACTTCAGCTTCTTTTTATGTGCAAGACTAAACCCAGTACAGTTTATAATTTGAAATCCAAACATATCACTAGCATACTGGGCTCTGATCTCAGTTCTGATCCACACAACACTATTAACAGTATGGCCCAAAATATTTCATTTGTCTCTAAATGAAAAGCACAATGATATATACCAGTCTTACAAGACAAAAAAAAAGATTAAATGAGATAAATATTAACAACAAACAGCAGTTGTAGCTGTTAATAAAGAACACAGGAAAGTAGCATTTACTTGAGCTCTGAGACTCCTCTCTCACACACACACACACGCACACACACACACACGCACACGTGCACAGAGACACACACATAGAAAAAATAAATCTGAGCCAAGGAATAAGGGAGAAAGCATAAAAGGAAAGTAATTTAATGGTTCTTCTAAATAGTGTAAAAAAAAGATTTTGATATCTAAAGAACATGAAGATAAATAAAATGGTATGTTGTCAAAGAGAAGGATTGTGTGAAAAATCACAGACGTGTAATAAATAATATAAAGGAACTGAGAAAGAAAGAATTTCTCAGTCAGAACCAAAAATGAAGTCTCTGTGTAATTAGGAGCTCTAGGGAGAATGTAACTATGATGGAATAAATCTCACCCAACCAGACTAGGCTGAGATAATACTATAAATTATTATAATACTATTAACAAGCTAATATCCAAAACAACAAACTGAAAATAGAATGCCATAAATTATATGGTATTTTACACTTAACATTAGTACAGCTTATGTACTTTTTGTCTATCACAATAAAAAAGCAAAAATAATAATGCCAAAAATAGATGTGAATAAACAATATACATATCAAGACACAAGGATTTCTTCTTTCGTTCAACTAATATCTTCTAAATGCTGACTAAATGAAAAATAACACAAGTCAAAAAAGCAGAGTGAAACCGCTTTTGCCTATAAAATCAATGATTAAAAAACATTTTACAGATTGCTTGAGCCCAGGGAGTTGAGGCTGCAGTGAGCTATGATCATACACTGCACTCCAGCCTGGGCAACAGGGCAAGATGCTGCCTCAAAACAAACAAACAAAAAAAAATCCCCAGTACTGGCAAGAATACAGTTAAAACAGCCACTCATATGCAGATTTCTGGAAATGTAATTGGTCCAAGTTTTCTGAAAGATAATCAGAGAAGTATTTCAAAAAACTCTGAATGTGTTTATACCCTTTCACTCATCATCTACTTCTAGGAATTTAGTGTAAGGAAATAACCAGAGATGTACATGATTGATTGATATAAAAGGATGTTCACTGCATTTTACATTAGTAAAAAACTGCTAACAATCTAAATCTGTAACAAGCAATTAATTATACAGTTTGTAATACAGCCATATGAAGGAACTTAAGCCATTAGTCTAATTTCAGAAAAAAAAATATTTAATGGTACGGAAAACTGCTTGCGTTAAACTTAAATCTAAGACCATACAATGCTATACACAATATGATAGCAATTTTCTTATATACACACAAACGTATACATATACACCCAAAAACCGGAAAGCAAACACCACAATGTTAACAACAGGTTTCTTTGTGTAATGCCGGATTATTTTATTGTACTTTTCATTAATTAATAAATTTCCTATAATAATCATGTATTATTTTTGTAACTAGTGCAGTGATCTTTGTGGTTAAACACAAAATGCCTTTTCCACCTAAGCCAACTAGGGAAATTCCATTCCCTTGTCAGTGACTGTATCCTAGACCAATACACGGAGATACCTGGTGTAGGGGCTTCCAGGAAAGATTTCCTTGCTCCTTACAGGGAAAATAAGAGAAGTATTGTTTTCTTTACGTCCAGTATGATTTATTTGTTTATCATTCATTTACCTGAACACACCTACTATGCAGCAGGCACGGTGGCTAATGAAAAGACGTAATTTTTCATCTTTGAGAAATTGTATCGTATAGCAGACCGGAAAACACACAACTGGGTGAGGTAGCAGATATGCAAATAAAAATTCCAACAATAATGCGAAATTAATCTGATGGCAGCACACACACATAGCATGGGGGCACAAAGATTTCACAAACCACAAGAGTCTTGAGGGATCACTACTGTCCAAGCAAAGGGAAGCATCATCAGAGCTAGGGTCCGTGCCACAGCACTTTCCTGGCACGTGCAAAGGCTCAGAGTTTAGCCAGGCATGGTGGTGGGCATCTGCAGTAATTTTCACAATTTAATTTTTAACAGGTAATATGAACATATCTTTATAAATCATCTTTAACACTAAATAATTTGCTCCTGAATTCTGTATCTCATTTATATATAAATACATCAACTATACTAAGTTTATTAAAGGAAGCAAATAGCTTCCTCCTTAAGGGAATTTCTCAATCTACCAAAATAATAATAATTATTTTATAGCAGCTATCACTTACATGGTGCTTATACTATGCCAAGGACAATTATAAGCATCGTAAACCTATCTTAGTCCCCACAATCCCACTATACGGTGTGGAAACGAAGGACAAGTGAGGTCAATATCTTGCCCAAGGCTACCAAGAAACACAGCATGTGCTCATCCACATCACAAAGCACCGACGACATGTCACAATAGCAAATGAAGTGTGAATATGAAAAGTCGTTTTTTGTTGTTTTTATCCATATCAAGAGCAAAATTTTTCAGCAACCTCGACCTAAACTGAAGGAGGAACTATGATTTTTTCTGAGCATGTGCATTCCTCATTTATGTTCGCACTGGTTAATTCCTCCCTCAAGTCTCTCTAAACAGCCCTCCCCAACATCATCCGTATCAGCAGTCTCCTTCTAAGATCCTCAGTGGATCCTTCCAGCTGTCGGGGGCAATGTCTCTGCCTGCTGTTTCTATTTACACATCCAAAGTTTACCCACTCAAACTTCGGTGGGGAAACCACAGACAATGTCTGCCTCTGCCAAAGGATAAAGGGAGAAAAAATGCTTTCCACAGAGTTACAAGAATTCCATTTGTCAAATCAATCTGATGATGCTGGATGAACTGAACATTTCCATCTGACTACCTTACCACCCACTATTTAATATGAAATTACATAATTTCCCAAATGGAAATCATTCAAATTGCTCTTCAAGGAATTAAACTAGAAAATTCTCTTTTTTGTCTACAACAAAAAGGCAGGCAGGCATGTTCATACAGGAGCTGCACAGAGTAATATTTCTGCAATTTTTTTTCCTGAACAAAAATATATTTCTGTTCTGTCACATAAAAATTCAAGATACATATCCAAGATAAGAAATTCGGTATGGACTTTTTTACCACTGCCATATGGTAGTAATATCAGTTTTTCTAGCTGACAAGGCACCCCTGTTCTCCCAAACTGAATTCATAATTTGTCTCAAGAGCTCTGAAATTTTATTTATCTGCAACACAGATTCATGATCCCAGTTTTTAATAATCTCTGTACAGAACAAGTATTTGTGACATTAAAATAAAATGTTATAATATTAATAAATGGAACAATTATTTATTTTATCTAAAAACATTCTTACTTTCTCTAAAACACAGGCTGTTTCAGTAATAATAAGTTGTAAAGCAGGATTGTATTTACAATTTCATTATCCAAGTTGATCATGTCTGTTCTATATAACATGATGCCTTTACTAACATCATATACAGGAGAAAATTAAACTTGGTATGGCTAGTATAGTAACTCTTTGTTACAGCAGATCTCAAGAGTTATAGATGTCAAGGGATTTTCTTTATCTGTCCAGCTACTTGAAAACCACTAGGCTATTCTTTGAGTAGGCTTTGACAGTGACTTAACCTTAGCATGCACTGATGCAAATTGTATTGACAAGCTGTACTTTAATACAAGTGTTCATGGTTTTGTGTTTTACATGGATTTACATGGATTTATTTTTATTTGTTCTTATAGGTCAACTGAATCTCAGCACTTGGCTTATGCATTCAGCATGTTTCACTCTGGCCCCTGATACCTTGGTTACCAACCTCTTGCCAGGGCATGACATAGGAAATTTCCTATGCTCTTCCATTTGATTAGTTTGTTGATATCTGAATCCAGTGCTTCTATTTGATCAGACATAGGGCATTTCTTTTCTTTTCTTTTCTTTTTTAATTTCCAATGGCTCTTCTCTTTGTTAACTGTTTCCTGTTTCCTTCAAGAGTCTCATTTCAGGCCAGGCTTGGTAGCGCAAGCGTGCAACCTCAGTACCTAGGAAGGCTGAGGTGGGAGGATCACGTTAGCCCAGGAGTTCTGAGACCAGCCCCGGTAACATAGTGAGACCCCATCTTCACAAAAAAACAAACAACAATTAGCCAGGTGTGGTGACACACACCAGTAGTCCTAGCTGCTTGGGAGGCTGAGGAGGCAGGGTTGCTTAAGCCCACGAGCTTGAGGCTGCAATCAGCTATGGATCATGCCACTGCACTCCAGTCTAGCCAAAAGAGCAAGACCCTGTCTCTAGAAATAATGATAATAATAAGAAGAGCATCATTTCAATCTGCTACTTTCATATTTTATTACTCTGTTTTCTATAGTTTTTCAGAGTTACTACATAAGGTTCAGACTTAAAAATATTTTTCTGAACTTTTGAAATACCTGTTTAGGTAAATAATGCTCAGAAGCACATACAATTCCAATAAACAGCATTATCTATCTGTCTCCTGCCAGTGACAGTATATATAAATTAACAGGTATGGTTTTTACACAATCACTGAGTATTCGCACATCCAGTGGCTGGAGTAAGAACTCAAAAACCACACAACTGAACCTTGAAGAAGTGCACGTGAGTATAATATACAAAAACCATACCACAAAAACATAGTCATCTTTCACACTTGTATTTCACAGGGGAATAATAATTTCATGTGTCATCATCTACAGTTAAGGGTTATGACTGAGCTAAAATTCTAAATGATTCTTCACAAAATTAACATAAATTCAAATCATATTAATAAATTCTTTATTGTTCATTCAAATTTTTAAAAAATTGTTTTAGTTTTAAACCATAACTGTATGATATTTTATTGACTGATTAAGACAGGGTCTTGCTCTGTCATCCAGGCTGGAGTACAGTGGTGCTATCCTGGCTCACTACAGCCTTGACCTCCAAGGGTCAAAGGATCCTCCTACTTCAGCCTCCCAAATGGCTGAGACTACAGGCACATGCCACCACGCCTGGCTACATTAACGGAACCAAGAACAAAAATCATATGATCATCTCAATAGACGCAGAAAGAGCATTTGACGAAATTCAACATCTTTTCATGATAAAAAAAAAACTGTCAACAAATGAGGTATAGGAGGAATGTACCTCAATACAAGGCCATCTGTGACAGACCCACAACTAACTATACCATATGATCATCTCAATAGACGCAGAAAGAGCATGTGACGAAATTCAACACCTTTTCATGATTAAAAAAACTGTCAACAAATGAGGTATAGAAGGAATGCACCTCAATACAAGGCCATCTGTGACAGACCCACAACTAACTATGCCGAATGGGGAAAAGTTAAAAGCATTTTCTCTAAAATCAGGAAGAAGACAAAGAGGTCCACTCTCACCACTTCTATCCAACACAGCATTGGAAATCCTACCCAGAGCAATTAGGTAAGAGAAACGAAAGAAAGAAAGAAAAAGAAAAGGAAAAAGAAAAAGAGAAAGAAGTAAAAGGAAAAGGAAAAGAAAGAGCATCCAAACTAGAAAGGAGGAAGTTAAACTGTCCATGTTTACAGATGACATAAGCTTCTACATAGAAAACCCTACAAATTCCACTAAAAAAACTATTACAACTAATAAGTGAATTCAGTCAAGTTGCATGATATAAAATCAACAAACGAAAATCATTAGTGTTTCTATACACCAAATATTAATAGCAAACTATCTGAAAAATAAATCAAGAAAGCAAGCCCATTTATAATACCTACCAAAAAAAGAAATAAAATACTGAGGAATAAATTTAACCAAGGAGATGAAAGATCTCTACAATGAAAACCATAAAATATTGAAAGAAATTGAAGACACACCAAAAATGGGAAGACACCCCATGTTCACAGATTGAAAGAATTCATATCTTTTAAAAGTCCATTAACATTTCTATGGAGGCTGGGCACAGTGGCTCATGCCTGTAATCCCAGAACTTTGGGAGGCCGAGGCAGGTGGAACACCTGAGGTCAGGAGTTCAAGACAAGCCTGACCAACATGGCAAAACCCTGTCTGTATATAAAAATGCAAAAATTAGCTAAGCGTAGTGGCAGGTGCCTGTAGTCCCAGTGACTTGGGAGGCTGAGGCAGGAGGATCCCTTGAACCCGGGAGGTGGAGGTTGCAGTGAGCCGAAATTGCGCCATGCCACTCCAGCCTAGGTGACAGAGTGAGATTCTGTGTCTGTCTGTCTCTCTCTCTCTCTCTCTCTCTATATATATATATATATATAAATTGTACAGAACCGCAGAGACCCCAAAGAGCCAAAGCAATCTTGTGTCAAAAAAAGCCAGATACACTACAAAGCTATAGTAAGCAAAACAGTAGAGTACTGACATAAAAACACGCAGACAAATGGAACAGAATAGAGAACCCAGAAATAAATCCACACACTTACAGTCAACTGATTTTTGACAAAGGTGCCAAGAACACACCCTGGGGAAAGGACAGTCTGTCCAATGAATGGTGCTCAGGAAAACTGGATATCCACACGCAGAAAAACGGAAATAGACCTTATCTCTCACCACTTAGAAAAATCAACACAAAATGGGTTAAATATAATACCTGAAATTATGAAACTACTAGAAGTAAACATAGAGGAAATGCTTCATAATACTGGTCTTCTGGGCAAAGATTTTTGGGTAAGACCACAAAAGAAACAAAAGCAAAAACAGACAAATGAAATTACATCAAACCAAAAAGCTTCTGCACGGCAAAGAAAATAACAGAGTGAAGGGACAACCAACAGAATGGGAGAAAATATTTGCGAACTATGCATCTGAGAAGAGGTTAATATCCAGAATATATTATATAAGGAACTCGAACAGCTCAATACCAAAAACAAAAAACAAAACAAACAAACAAAAAACCTGATTTTTTAAATGGTCCAAGGGACCTGAACCAACTTTTCTTCAAAGAAGACAAACAAATGACTATCAGTTATTTGAAACAACGCTCAACATCAGTAATCATCAGGGAAATACACATCAAAACCACAATGAAAGGATCACTTGAGGCCAGAGTTGGAGACCAGCCGAGGCAACACAGCAAAACCCCATCTGTCAAAATAAAAAATCAGCCAGGCAGGGTGGTGCATGCCTGTAGTCCTAGCTACTTAGGAGGCTACAGCAGGAGGGTATCTTGAGCCCCGGAGGTTGAGGCTACAGTGAGCTATGATCACGCCACTGCATTCCAGCCTGGGCAACAGGGTGAGACCCTATTTCAAAAAAAAAAAAAAAAAAAAAAGAGTAGAATGGCAGGAGGGGAAATTGAGAGGTGATGTTTAAAAGTACAAAGCTTCAGTCCTAAAAGAGAAGTAAATTTTGGAGATCTACTATACTGCATAGTGCCCACGGCTAACAATACTATGTTGTATAGTAAAAATGTGCTAAAAGAGTAGAGCTTATATTAAGTGTTCTGATCATACACAAAAGAACAACAACAAAGGGGGCAGGGGGAACTCTGGGAGGTGGTGGTATGTTTACAGTTTTGATGGCAGTGATAACTTCATGGGTATATACTTACCCACAAACTCACTGAGTTCTATACATCAAACATGTACAACTTTTTATATATCAATCATATCTCAATAAAGTGATTTTAAAAATCAAAACAAACTGCTGTTAAACCTGAAAATATCAAGGATCTACTGCACAATATATTAAAACCTCTCTATCACACTCCAATTTAAAATGACTAAGGATCATGACCTAGACACACTAATCTAATGTAACAAGAGGCATCACTGCCTGGAAAATAGAAAAGTAGTAAAGACACCTATCCTCAAATTTCATGTCTTTGGATGACAAGGAAAACTTTGAAGAAGTAGATGGAAAAACTCAACAGATCTGTAAATAAATATGTTGCTTTTAAAAATAATTATGTGGTTATTTTAAAAAAATTATTGATATGTTCCCATACCAAATCCACAGAGCTTTGTTAGGCTTTTTTTTTTTTTTTTTAATCTAAGGGTAATTAATTTGAATTTTCCAACAGGGTTTCAGTAAAGCATAAATGAGGAAATTACATGTATCTAGTGGATTAGAATATTTCAAGTGTATGGATTTGGATATGAAGACAGAAAGTGGAGAAAAGGCAGGTAGGGTGTATTCAGTTAGCCAAACACACACAGTCGTGTGTTGGGACAACAATGGGCTGGCTTTCCACCTGGAGTATATACCAAAATAAAGAACATTAAACGTGAACAGTGACATTCACACTCAAGATAGTCACAAACGGATGGAAGTGGGCTGGCTCTCATCCACAGAATACCTTTGATAGGTCTAAAAATTTTCAAAATTGTAATGAAGTTCAAAGGCAACTTATGGCTTTTATATATTTAGGAATGGCGAAACGTCTCAGGACTCTGGTCAATTCTCTTGAAGAAACTCTTAAAATCTCTTTCATTTCAAACAATAACACTAGTCATAGTCACTGGACTTCAAATACAAACTAAAACTGCAGAGTGAGAAGTGTGACATAGCACAGCAGACTAAGCAGAGCACTTAACCCGGACTTGGGGAGCTGAGGAAGGTTTCCGGAAAAAGACCTGACGCTGAGAACAGAACCATATGTGGGAGTCACCAGGAGAGCAGCAGACTGAGGCCAGAGGGACTTTCAGCCAAGGGGACACTAACACCACAAACGGCGATTGTTTAGAATCCTGCCCAAACCAGGGAAGCCTGCTTTCTCTAGGCATCTATGTTGACTTATTTTATAATAATGGAGATGAACGTTTTAGGGCATCTAGAGAGAGCAGCCAAAGGAGAATTCTGCTGGTGCTTTTATATTTTGATCTCACCATTTTTTATCCCTCGCTGGTGACGGGCCCACCTACCTAGTCTCTTCCCTTCCTCTCTCCCTCCCTCTCTTCCTTCCTTCCCCAAGGTTTTCCGGAAACCCACTTTCTTAGAAGGAAATACAGATGCCCACAACTTCTGTGGGCATGTCTGGGCCACTGCTTCCAAATGAGCAGATGCTGACTCTTATTACCTCTTCTGGAGAGACAGGAAAGGCGGTGGTGGTATCTGATTACCTCCATTATTTATGTAGGATTCATCAGACAGGCTCTCTACTTGGTAATAAAAACATTAAAACAACACCAAGCATAACTTCTACAAAAGGATTTCTCAAAAGAACCTGACAACTATTACATGTTTTCTCCCTTTGTAGAAATACGTATAATGTATTTTTCGGAAGAGGGGCACACAGATCTGAGTGTGGTTTACTAATGGACAACCCATCACAGTAAAATTTCTTGCTTCTCACAAGAAAAGAAAGCATCATGATATGTTAAGTGTGAGGGGGACTTTTGGCTATAAAAGTACATTTTACCAAGACTGTCACCCTGCTCAAGCAAGTAGGAGACGGATTTAAAAGGACTTTACAAAACAGAGTAAGGACTCTGGACTTTATTCTAAGAGCAACAGGAAGCCACTGGAGGATTTTTAGCATGAAAGTGATATAATCAGATTTGTGTTTCAGAAAAATCACACAAGCAATACAGAAAATGGACCGCCAGGAGAGACAAGACCATACTATAAGACTGAAAACCATCTTATAGTAACTGAGGCCTAGTCTAGTCGCATGAAGGAATAGAGAAAAGCACCCAGATAAGAGATGCTTACCAGGGAGAACACATTGTATTTAGTGTTTAGATCGAACACAGTAAAAAAGGAACAATTCTGATGAGAGAACTAGATGTGTTATGCCATCACACACGGAAAGGGGTAACAAAGGAGTAGGAACATACTTGGATAAAAAGATAGGCTCAGCTTAGGGCACGGTGAGTACAAGAGACCTGGGTCATCTAAAAGAAGAGCTCCAAGAGGCAGTGGGTGTGTGAGGAAGAGGTCAGGAAACAGGCCTGAGCTAAAGACACAGATGTAGAAACATCAACAGAGAGACAGGAGCTAAAGCCATGGAAATGGATGAGGAGAAAAGGACTGGGCCAAGGACAACAGGGATATGGGAGTGAAGGATGGCTCAGTGGCCTGTGGACACTCACCGGAAGAAAACGTCGTGTACCCAGGGAGAAGTGGCATGAGTTCTGCTGAGATACATCAGCAGACTTGTAGCCCACCCATTCTGTTCTCAGCTGTCACTTCCAGGTTTAGTCTGCCATCTTCACAAAGACTATAGCCATCCAAAATAAATAAAAGCAGTCAAAACAAACCGGCAAAATCATTGTTCTAGTTTTATTTAGTAGATTTGAAGCAGACACCATCTGTGCAGCCAAGCAATATACAAATACAAGAAATCATTCTTGTACCACAAACGCAATCCAAAAGTCATATCAGGACAGCACAGACATACAGTAACATCAGACAGAATTTCAAAGTGCCATAAAACACAATGATTCTACCTTTTGGTTGCAGGCTTTAAAAACACTATGGTATATGTGGTTTTAAGATTCTAAATTGCAGTCATGTTCTTAAGCTAGTTTGTTTTTCTATTTAAGTGCTGACAGACAAAAAATACAGTTTTAGTCTAACACGCCATTTACCCTACTTTTAACTTTATTTGAGCCTTAAATGTACTCTTGCAAAGCAACAAAAATGGCAGAACCGAGGTCAATTAATAACTAGTTTCCAAAATCTATGAAACTTTTAACTGTACAATATCAAAATCCCTATAATTTGTAATGAGCAACAATAAAACTTGAAATTTTTCCAGTTTTGTCTAGGATTTCCCCAAAGATGAAGAACATACTAAGAAATTGCATGTGGTTCCTCTGTATGTCACAAATATATACAGTTCTTCACTAACAGTGACTCTATTGCTAGACACCACATGTAGATTACATTTTAGTAAAAAGCTTCCCAATTCAGTACTGAAACTGTTATTCACATCTAATTGCCTTCTTGGAGCAAAACCTCATTTTCTGAGCCCCAGAATAGGTTTTATCCCTTAGTCAATACTTAACCCTCTGTCAAATAAAAGTTACTAACGGTATCACAAATATACTATATCTCTGTGGCCCTGCAGTGGCTCACACCTGTAATCCCAGCACTTTGGGAGGCTGAGGAAGGAGGATCGCTTGAGTCCAAGAGTTCGAGACCAGCCTGGGCAATATAGTGAGACCTCAGCTCTACAAAACATCAAAAAATTAGCCAGGCATGATGGCGTATGCCTGTGGTTCCAGCTCCATGGGAGGCTGAGGTGGGAGAATTGTTTGAGCCTGAGAGGTTGAGGCCATAGTGGGCCATGTCCGTGTCACTGCACTCCCGCCAGGGAGACAGAGTGAGACCCTGTCTCAAACGCACACACGCACACACACACACACAAAATGGTATCTCTGTACACTCAAAACTCATCTCCTCAAAGTCTGTCCGTGTCTATCCATCATTCACTGGCAATGGATGTGTCATGGATGTCACACTTTTTACTATCAGCTTAGTCTACCTTTGTCGGTATATTTTTCTGGCACTGTCTACATGAGCTGGTCCTTTCTCCCACAATGTATCATGAATTTCCAGAAGTAGGGACTTTATCAGTCATTTCTTTGTAAGGGTCTGCACACAAAAGCCACTTGATATTAGTGGCCAGCCAATTCTGTGGTCTCCCAAATACAGTGAATCAAAAGGAAGTAAGTTCCTTAATATCTCGTTTTACATTTAAAAGTCAGCAAGTAGCATATTTACCCCTACCTTCCTCACCTCAGCCTTCTATCCCCATCCACTGAAAAACTGGATCATGAAATTTAAGCAGAAGGGAAAACTGGTAAGGATAAGATTAAGAAAATGGAGGAAGTCTGAGGAATCCTAAATAGGGAGGAGAAAATAAGAAAGAATGATCAAAGTAAAAGTCTAAAAGGAAAATTTAAGCCAAAAATAATAAAAAGGAATAAAATGCCTAATAAAATACCTGATAAGGCAATGTCAGGTGATAACCAGGTAAAATAAGTCTGTAGGAAATAAATACAATTTCTTTTTGTTTTGAGACAGAGTCTGGCTCTGCCGCCCAGGCTGGAGTGCAATGGCATGATCTCGGCTCAATGCAAGCTCCGATTCCTGGGTTCAAGCAATTCTCTTGCCTCAGCCTCCTGAGTATCTGGGATTACAGGCGACTGCAACCACACCCAGCTAATTTTTTTTTTTTTTTTTTGTATTTTTAGTAGAGACGGGGTTTCTCTTGCTCAAGTTGATCCCTAAACCACAAATGACAGGACAACTGACAATTTTAAAATCCCAGTCCAGGGATATGTGGTTATCCCACCCTGGTACTTGTTATACCAAATATTACTGCTGACTTGGGGTGCTCCCACGTCCAAACGAGAGGACCACCATCATTTACACTCGCTGCCAAGAGACACATCAGCGACTGGGGGCTGGAGAGAGAGCCAGTGGCAAAGATCTCTCTGCAGCAGGCCAAGGGCTTCACAAAATAAGTCTGGTATTGAGGTTAAAATTAAATGAAATGAAAGAGAAATAAGACGGGAGGATGAGAAGACCAAATACAGCATCAGAGTGGGTTCCTTCTATGTAAAGGGAAGGCAAACATCTGGAATTATTTGGTGGTGAGTGCCACCAAATTTAAGACTTTGTTCCTTGCTTACAATTATTTCTCGGTTAAGACCACACAAAGAAAAAATAGACCTAAAGGCTAGAATGATGAAAAGTGGCTAAAGTCAGTATAAGAATAACCATCAAAACACACACACACACACAAAATTGTTAAAGTAACAGAGGAGTTAACAGTGCACAAAGAATATTCCTGACTGACTCAGATTTTCACCGTAAATTCTTAAGTCAAATAAGGAAGTTGCGGAAAAATATTTATAACATAACATTTTTGTAAAAAGCATTTATATGTGTAAGGACAGGAAGTCTTCAAAAATAAGTGCTGGTGCTATGAGGGATTTGTTGGGGTTTTTTGTTTTTTTGGCTCTGGGTTTTTTTTAGACAAGGTCTTGTTCTGTCGCCCAGGCTGGAGTGCAGTGGCACGACTGATCGAGGCTCACTGCAGCCTCGCTCGACCTCCTGCAAGCGATCCTCTCACCTCAGCCTCTCTAGTAGCTGGAACTACAGGCATGCACCATGCCCAGCTAATTCTTTAACTTTTTTCTAGAGCTGACGTCTGACTATGTTGCCCAGGCTGGTCTCAAACTCCTGGACTCAAGTGATCCACAGTTCTGGGATTACAGGTGTGAGTCGCCATGCCCTGCCTGGGATTTGCTGTTGTACTTTTTCCCTGTGTTTTTCAATTTAATTGAAATAAAAATAACAACAGTCCTTAAAATAAAAGAAAAAAGGTCTTCCAAATCGTTCCGTTTTTACCCTGAATTAAACGTGTTTAATTTAATGAATTTGCAAATAATCCCTTGAATGCAGAGCCCAGCTTTAGGAGAGCTGCCCCCACGAAGTGGAGAGAAGGGGCCACTGGCCAAGCCTAGTTTCATTCTGGTAGGAAAAAACACAAGTTTTAAAGAAAAACGGAAAGGTCTGAACCTGGCATCACGATTCACTAGTTCATTCAGTGAGCCCGAAATTTCTGAGTGCCAACTTCCCTTCTCTTTGGGAGTGAAACAGAACCTACCTCAAAGGGCTGTTTTGAGGATTCTTGAGAACGGCTCCCACCTACGATGACACACCCTGGTGGGGTAGGTTCCAGGGAGATCAGTGACCCTTCTGACCAAAATTATACTTTTTGTCATCTCAGGAAATAATCTGTTCCAAGAAATTCCAGAATGTAGGCTGCCTTCAGTGACTTGCCTTCACCCTGTGAATCTTCAGACTCATCAGTGCTCAGTAGAGCAGTGGGGTTCTGACAGTTCCGTCTAAAGCACCTGTGCCTACCTCTTCCGGGAGAGAGCACAGCAACATTCAGCACAGCAAATCAGAGCAGCCCGGCTCACACATGAAGGCCTGCTTCCTGCCATTCTCTGTCCTACAAACATATCAGAAAGCCAGTAGGGGTAGAAAACAGCTCTTCTAAGGGCCATACTGCAGAAGCATGGCCAAATGAATAGCATGATCACTGCAGATGCAGTTATAGACTCAGTATGCATATGACACTTCGGCAGAGTTCGCATTATAATGGTTGTTTACTTCTTAGTGTAGTTTTAAAACCTTGAAGATGTCCACTACAAATTCTAGTATTCCTAAGTATGCCTTGAACCTGAAAAAGTTCAGACCCACTGGATTAAAAAAAAAAAGAGAGAGAGAGGGAGAGGGAGAGGTGTAAGGCAAGTATCCAGAACAGGGTTGTAGGGCCAGACTTTCTGCAAGGATGGAAAGGTTCTGGCTCTGTCTGTCCATCCAGTACTGTACACACCAGCTACATGTGGCTTCTGAACACGTGCAATATGGCTAATGCACCTGAGGAAGCGAATTTTGAATTTTATTTAATTTTAATTAATGTGAATTTAAATAATCAAATGTACCTACTGACGATAGCATTGGTCAGCACAGATCTAGAACCTTGGGTTAATAACTTGTGCTAACTCACAAAGGGTGATACGCAGATGAGTGAGCTAAGTTTAAAAAGCAAACAGTCCAAAAGGAAAACACACACACACACCAGCACCATATTAATATTCTCCTGTAATGCATGCAGTTCACCTTGATGAAGCTGAGATCCTAGCTTGACCTCAACCTGTTTTAGTCAGCTTAGGCTGCCATAACAAAATATCACATATGCGGTGGCTTAAATAACAGAAATGTATTTTCTCACAATTCTGGAGGCTGAAGAGTCCATGATCAAGGTCCTGGCCTATTAGGTCCTGGTGAGAGCCCCTTCCTGACTTGTATGTAGGCAACTCCCTGTGTCCCCACATGACCTCTTCTTTGTGCTCATGTTGGGAGAGATCTCTCTCTCTACTTCTTCTTATAAGGCCACCAATCGTATCGGATTAGGACCCCACCCATATGACTTAGTTTAGCCTCAATCCCTCCCTAAAGGCCCTATCTCCAAATACAGTCCCATTGGGGCACACAGCTTCAGTTTCAACTTATGAATGGGGGAGGGGTGGACACAACTCAGCCCATAATACAACCCTCCACTCTTCCTTAACTAGCTTTCTTGTCATGAGTTCCAATATGGAAGGGAAGATATATATAATCAATAAAAATTTTCTCAGAACGAAAAGACAGGAGTTTCCAGATTGAAAGGGCTGACCAAGTGCCCAAGAAAATGGATGAAGCGAGATCCACACCAGGCACATCATCAAGAAACTGTAAAAACACAGGAAGGTAGAAGGAAATTAAACAATGCCTCACAATTCTAAAGGAAAATGATTTTCAATCTGGAATTCTATATCTAGACAAACTATCAATCAAATGTGACTAGAATAACTTCACATTCAACAGGCAGTGACTAGAAATAATTCACCTCCCATACATTCTGCTTTAGGAAGATACTAAATCATCTGCTCTACACCAATAGGAGGGAGAAACCCAAGAAAGAAAATATAGTAAACAGAAGACCCAATATCAAGAAAGGATAGAAGGATGAATGACAGTGAAGGAAAATTCCAGGGCAATTGCAAAAAAGTTTTTAAACAGGAAAGGGAGGGGTTCTTTGTATCTGCCCAGTTTTCTTCTCAAAATATAACATTTTTAAAAAGCCAAAAGAATTCAAAGAAACCTCTACAATCTCTTTAATTTTTCTTTTAAAAAGGGGGCCAGAAGTGGTGGCTCAGCCTGTAATCCCAGCACTTTGGGAGGTTGAGGCAGGAGATCATTTGAGCCCAGGAGTTCAAGACCAGCTTGGGCAACATGGGGAAACCCTGTCTCTACTAACAATGAAAAAAAAAAAAAAAACAGGTGAGCGTGGTGGCGTGCACCTGTAATCCCAGCTACTTGGGAGGCTGAGGCACAAGAATCACTTGAACCTGGGAGGCGGAGGTTGCAGTGAGCCAAGATCATGCCACTGTACTCCAACCTGGGCAACAGAGCAAGACTCCATCTCAAAAAAAAAGGGAAAA
This sequence comes from Piliocolobus tephrosceles, assembly GCF_002776525.5. NCBI lineage: Eukaryota > Metazoa > Chordata > Mammalia > Primates > Cercopithecidae > Piliocolobus > Piliocolobus tephrosceles. The sequence continues at coordinate 110,568,711 of NC_045447.1, read as the reverse complement.
CAGAAGAAATAAGGCAGACGTGAAGGCAAAAGATGCAGTCTGTTATGTCCTTTATGCTGATGGGAACAGCCAAAGTTCCTCTGAAAAAGGTATCACCATATCAGCTATGTGCTTCCACAGCTACCAACTTTAGATTACAATATGGTACTTGACAGTGGTTGGCTCCAATTATCTTTATTAGAAAATTAACAAAATTTCAAAAACAAGTTTAAACAAGAGAAATTCAACTGTCTTCTTTTGATAAGTGCTGTCTCTCTTTAATAGAGCACTGAGGATAGCTTACAAACAGTCACTTAATTGCTCTATTATCCAATTTAGAGGCCTCCCCAAAAATCCAACAAAAACAAATTCAGTAAAGGCAAATGGAATATTTTAACGCAATTACCAATAAACAAGCAAACAAACCAAAACCACCCCACATGTACAGCCATGCACAAGAATCAGGCCAAAGCCCAATTACCCAGTGCTTCCAGTGGACCCCTGCATACTCTTACATTTGACAAACATCATATAAGACTTAATTGGAAATCAGAGCAGAGAAAGTAACTTTAGAAATGACTATATGGCCAAAATGATACCTCACCAGATGTCCCACTAAGTGGAAACTAAGAAGAAAAAAAACAGATTAAGACTCGCACAGGTTTTGAATGCTTGTCCTAGCTTGTCTAGATGAAAGACAAGACCACAAAAAATGTGCTTCGAATCACTTTAGAATAAAATTATTTCCTTAACTGCAGCATTCTAAAATGTCACACTAATACAATCCTTAAAACAGCAACTATTTTTAGCATCATTTTATTTTTTAATTGAACAACGCAATTGGATTCCATTAACAGTTAATTTTTCCCAACTTTAATTCTAACAAACTCATTTAAGTTAAATGACCATAAAGACTAAAAGACTTATATTGTATTTCTGCATTCCTACAATTCAAAGGCAACAGGATCAAATGTTTTCAGGCTGTGAAAATACACGCCAAACATCAGCTCAAAGTATATTTTATTCCAAAATTAGGAGTGAAAACAAAGCCTGGAAAGAAATGACTTCTCAGCCTTGAATTCGGTGGCATTAATATTAATGACAATCCCACTCATCTCAAAGGCATGTCTTAGAGTGTTTATGTTATGAAAACTGGGGCTGGAATGTCATCTTCAGTAAATGTGAAATTGTTTAACCTGAGGTTTTGCGAGATTTGTAACAGCTGCACCGGTGTTTACAACTGTAATAAGGTCTTTACAGCATGGCACTCCTTTACACATTTTTTAGATCTGGTTGGTACAAACATGTTGTACTGATCAACAAAAATGAGTTTGGTATCTCTCTATAGCTACATGTTTAGTCAGAATAAAGTTTTGTTTTGGATTAACATTGTACCATAAATGCATCAAGGACCTTCAGAAGTTTTATGGTATTGGTTACAGAAGAACAGGACAAAAACTTCCATTCATATACAAACATTTGGAAAATGACTCAGCTTGTGTTTGTGAAATTTGAATTTTGTTTGGGGAAAAGACATGCATATCAAATACACTGTGGATCTGATTTGTTTGCTGGCATTCACTGAGGGTTTCAGGGCACGTTACCAAGCAGAAACTGGCTGGGCAGTATTCAAAGATTACATTGCTCCTAATGCCCCTATTTACACAGTAGAAAGACGCAACCGAAAGCCTGCGAGAGACTTGCTTAAGAAGGCTTCAATAGGGAGCTTCAGCCACCCTTGGACGTCCAACTATTGGTGCAACCAAAAGAGCACCAGGCAGGAGTTAGTTCCCTGGGTTACAGTCACCAGCCTTGTCATTCAACTCAGTTTCCTTCTCTGTGAACACTCCAAAGAGAAGGTATTATTTAAGGCAAATGTTTTCTGCTAAAATCAGTTGGGTTTGGGTAACCAGAAATACCCGGCTCTTTTGATGACTGAAAAGGTTATCATCTCATAACAATGAAGACACACACGATTCACCCAAGAAGCTCATCAGCAGCCATCCTCCTCTGGGTAATCTCTGGGGAATTCCTGAATGATGAGCCAAAGTTATTTTTTTTGAGACAGCTCCGTTCTATTTTTCTTTTCTAATTTTTATTTTATTTATTTATTTTTTTAGACGCAGGGTTTCCCTCTGTCACGCAGGCTGGAGTGCAGTGGTATGATCACAGCTCACTGCACCCTCAACCTCCCAGGCTCAAGCGATCCTCCCACTTCAGCCCCTCAAGTAGCTAGGTCTGCAGCTGCATGTCACCACGCCTGGATAATTTTTGTATTTTGTGTAGAGACAAGGTTTCGCCATGTTACCCAGGCTCGTCTTGAACTTGTGGGCTCAAGTGATCCGCCCAGCTCTGCCTCCCAAAGTGCTGGGATTACAGGTGCTCAGCCCTATTTTTCTCTTTTTAAAATGCCTATCTTACCTTAGCACATATGGTTATTGTGAGAATCCCATATAATCTATACGAAAATAATTTGGAAAGTACAAAGCACTTTTAATAGGGCTATTGCCCAAAGTAATGTTAGAAATAAATTAAGAAACCAAAAGAAGTAGTTTAAAAAAAAATGCTTATAAAACCAAAATCAATAGAACAAAAAGCTCTGATTTATAAAGGGTATATAGTATCTTACTGCTCCGGAATAATAATAATCTTTTCTACAGATATGAAACTTAGAAGTCACCAGAGAACCCTGATTATTGCAGTAATTTCCCCAGTAAGTATGACAAATTTGTTCTGATCTGTCCATTTTTTTCTACGTGTTAGTTTAACAACTGAATGCATTTCAAAATTATTCAAAACTTAGTAAATTACTTTAGACAAAGGTCATATATTCGAATGTCCACAACAGATAAGTTAAATGAGTAAAGCAATTAGACAGGCTTGTGGCAACTCAAAAACAGCACTGTCCAAAGAAGACAGCCGGGGGTATAGCTCAGTGGTAGAGCATTTGACTGCAAAGAAGACAGGATTTCACCCCTGCCAGTTGCTGCTGGTAGGGAACTCAGACTTGGAGTTGCCCAACTGCCTGTCTCAGTCTGTTCTGTGCTGCTATAGGAGAATAGGTGAGACTCAGTGATTTACAAATAACAGAAATGTATCAGTTCCCAGTTCTGGAGGCCCGGAAGTCTAAGACTGAGGGGTCACATCACGATGGAAGGCATCACACAGTGACAGAGCACCAGAGGGCCAAGCTCGCTTTTATAACAAACCACTCCCACGATAACAATATTAATCCATTCATGTTCATCAGTAATACCTCAGTAACAATGTTTTTAAAATAATACGTAGTCATTTCGTCATAGCCACTTTGGCCACAAAACAACATAGCCTAAAGTGGTTCTGATCAAGTACCAGAATATTTTCAAACACTTGTCCTATTTTCACCATTTTGCCTCAAAAATAGATACTTTTTTAAAAACTCAAAATTATTTTTAAATTAAACAACTTCAGCTTTAAATTTAAAAACTTAGTTATTTTTAAATGAAACAACTGCTCGTGTGTGTGTGTGTGTGTGTGTGTGTGTGTGTGTGTGTGTGTGCATGCGCGTAATGGCCCAATCTCAGCTCACTGCAACCTCTGCCTCCCGAGTTCAAGCGATTCTCGTACCTCTGCCTCCCAAGCAGCTGGGATTATAGGCACGCACCACCATAACAGGCTAATTATTTTTGTATTTTTATTAGAGACAGGTTTCAGCATGTTGGCCAAACAGACTGGTGTCGAACTCCTCACCTCAAGTGATCCACCCGCTTTGGCCTCCCACAGTCCTGGGATTACAGGCAGGAGCCACCTTGCCCAGCTGACCTGCATCCTTGACCACCTGGACTCGACTGATCCACCTGCCTCAGCCTCCCGAAGTGCTGCGAGTATAGGCAGGAGCCACCACATCCGGCCTAGACTTAAATTATTTGAAAACCAAAAAGACGTAAGTACAATTGTAGGCAAGCATTAGGTGAGTACAGCACACGCGTGTAGAACTCAATAAAGACACCGGGAACTCTGACATGACGAAACACATTTCTAGCTTTTAATACCTTCAAAGGAATGTCACTACCAAAAGTCGAGACATCTTTAATGGCAGGCACGGTGCGCGCCTCATGCCTGTGGTCCCAGCCACTCCGGAGGCTCACATGGGAGGATCACTTGAGCCCAGGAGGTCAAGACTGCAACGAGTTATGACTGCACTCCTGCACTCCAGCCTGGGGGACACAGTGAGATGCATCTCTAACAACAAAAAAGATGCTTGTATTGCACTTTTCTTCCTTACAACTTCAGACTATAACAAAATTGATTTTAAGATAAAATAAAGTCAATCATATTATACCATCTCATATAAAAATATTTGCATGTTACTCCTAAAACTGGCTGCATAGTTTCAAAAAGTCACCACTAATCAAAATACTTATCATCAAGCAAAACTTTCACTAGCTTTGACAATTTTTTAGCATAATGACTAAAAAGTCGAATGGTACTAGTCAGAATCAGAAACATAAGATATTCTTTTGGGTGCCAAATACTGCAGAAAATACTACTTCATAAACAAAATGCATGCTGTTATACCACTAATACAGGGTTACTCACTCTTACGGCCTATGATTAGAAATTCCTAGCTAACAGCTTCAAGCAAAAGCAGCAATTCGATATCATTTGTACAAATCTATGTTTTATTGTAACCTTTGCTATGTAGGGGTAGATAGGTGAAGGAATCATTACAATTGATGTTGGACAAGGTCATGTTTGGGTACACCAAATTCAGAAAGCTAGGGCTAAATATAACTGATTCCTTCAGACAAGTGTCTTACTAATCAATTACAATGTATAATCTGCTTATATTGTAAATCACCAAATACACACAAAGAATTACAAAATTATACTATATCACCTAGGATGCCTTTGGTTTCTAGTAATTGAAAACCTAACTCTATTCATCAAGATAAGCTAAGTTACGATGTAGTAACTTTTTTCTCATACTATATGTCCAATATGTTATGTGGGACATACGTGTTTGTGGAGTGGGGCCGGTGTTCTACTCCACTGTCACTCATGGATCCAGCATGACAGGTGCTCAGACATCTCAACACCTAGCCTCCATAATCACCACTGCAAAAAGGAGAGATAGCTAGGTCAGGAATCTGCTACTAAATGCTTCTACCTGGAAATAACCTGCTTAAAATCTATTGGCTAGAACGATCACAATGTCCTACCTAGCTGCAAATGAACTGGGAAGTGTGAGGGAAGATATAAATATTTAGTAAGCATTAAATGTCCCTGCTGCACCAAGCAAAACCAGCTAAAACAATAACAGGAGGCCAGGCATGGTGGCTCACACCTCTCATCACAGCACTTTGGGAGGCCCAAGCAGGAGGACAGCTTGAGGCCAGGAGTTCAAGACCAGCCTAGGCAACACAGCATGACCCTGTGTCTACAATAATAATAATAATTAGTTAGCCAGACACTGTGGTGCACACCTGTAGTCCTAGTTACTCAGGTGGCTGAGGTGGGATGACTGCTGGAGCCCAGGAGTTTGAGGCTGTAGTGAGCTATGATCACGCCACTGCACTCCTGGTTGACAGGGCAAGACCCTGTCTCAAAAGAGAAAAAAAAAGGGGGAGGAATTTGTTGGCTCAAGAAACTGGCAAGTCCAGAAACAGGGCAGACTTCACAGTTGATCTCTCTCTCCATCCTGCTTCCCTCATGATAGCAAAACAGCTTTAACCATTACAGAAGTCACATCATATCCATACCACCCAAAAATAGAGTACATACTTCTGTTCCAGCATTCCAAGTAAGAGACCGACCTCAGATATATTCAGACTAGACTTGCTTGAGCTTATGCCCAACTCTAACCCATGACTGTGACAAATCAACAAAACAGACTCCTTAAACCAATCAAAGACCACCCCCAGGACTCCTTAAACCAA
>NC_045447.1:110519272-110562804 GCF_002776525.5 Piliocolobus tephrosceles | reverse complement strand
AGACCACCCCCAGGACTCCTTAAACCAATCAAAGACCACCCCCAGGAGCTAGAGGTAGTATCAGTGTTCCCCAGAGCCCATACAATCGTGACTACTAAAAGAAAATCTAGGGTATGTTATGACAGAGAAGGGAGAAAAGGATGTTGGCACTCAACAAACATCAATGCAGTTATATAAAAAAAGAACATACCCTAAAGAAGTTGGCTAAGAGTTGTGGAAACAGGCATATATACATATGGCAATAATATGAACTGAAGTGCACAAGGACAGAGGAAAAGTCATTACGCATAACCACAAATGGTCATCAATAAATAAGGAGTTGGCCAGGCGTGGTGGCTCATGCCTGTAATCCCAGCACTTTGGGAGGCTGAGGCAGGCGGATCACAAGGTCAGGAGATTGAGACCATCCTGGCTAACACGGTGAAATCCCGTCTCTACTAAAAATACAAAAAATTAGCTAGGCGTGGTGGTGGGCGCCTGTAGTACCAGCTATTCGGGAGGCTGAGGCAGGAGAATGGCGTGAACCCAGGAGGCGGAGCTTGCAGTGAGCCGAGATCGTGCCACTGCACTCCAGCCTGGGAGACAGAGCGAGACTCTGTTTCTCAAAAAAAAAAAAAAAAATCAGGAGTTAACAAGGAAATCTATTGAGTACTGCAACTGAATGTACAAGTATAATTACAAAAACAGGATTAGGCTAAGTATGAGGCTTTATAATGTGATTGCTTTAAATAAACAACCACCACCAACAAAAACAAAATGACAACAACAAAAAGGAACCAGCCCCATAGGAGGGTGTTGGAAGTCACGAAGGTAAACGGCACCTCTAAAATCTTACAAAAGAAACAAAAGTGCCTGGCAATTCCATACCTTTGAACTGACCCAGGTAAAGAAGGAATCACAGACAAAGTCACAGCCCCCCCACTTTTTTTTTCCCCCAGAGATAGGGTCTCACAATTTTTCCCAGGATAGATTCGAATTCACAATCTACCAGCCTCAGCCTCCCAAATAGTTGGGACTACAGGTGCACAGCACTGCACCCAGCCAAATTCATATTGTTTAAATAAAGTCGCCTCTGAATCTGTGTGTGTGTGTGTGTGTATGTGTGAAAAACCGCAGTCTCAAACTGTCTTATGGGTAGTCACCAGAGTAACATATCTCAGATTCCACTAAAATAGCTAAATGTACATAAAATGCTTATATCATACATAAAATGTTTCTGAATTACAAAAGCGTCATTGGGGCTCTAGAGGAAAATAAAAACACAAGTCCCAGACATCTGAAAAATGAAAAACAGGGTGAAAGATAATGAGAAGTATAGTCACATCTAGTCAGGTCATCTGGGAACCTTCCACTGGATGCCCTAAGGCCGACCACAGTTCTAATCCTGTCCTCTTCTCCTCCCCTCCTAATCCCTGACCCCACTTTCCAGGATAATCTATACTGTTTCTAATTTGCAAAGGAATGGAAAGGCAGTTTCATCACTTCATAAAAGCCTGACACACTCTCACACAAACGTGTCTTTTGTTACGTGGAAGTGGGAGTAACCTTAGGATTAACTTTCACAATTCAAGAAAATGAAGAGACTAAATACTCTCACCACTCGTGATTTATTGAGGAATGTCAGAGCAAAGGTGATAAATCAGTCTGGGTCCAGTCAGTAGAAAGAAACTGCATAATAATTTGAATAAAGAAAGTCAACTATAAAGTTATTGCTGCTGTTGTCATTTTTTTCTTTTTAGAGAGAGGATCTCACTCTTGCTTAGGCTGGAATGCAATGATATAACCATGGCTCCAAGCAGCCTCGACCCCCTGGGCTCAACGATCCTCCCACATCAGCCTCCATAGTAGGGGGAACTACAGGCAAGCATACACCACCACTCCCAGATAATTTTGTGTTTTCTGTAGGACAGGGGTTTTGCTATGTTGCTCAAGTTTGTCTCAAACTCCCAGTCTCAAGTAATCCTCCCAAGCCCTACGGCCTGGCAAAGTGCTGGGATTACAGGCATAAGTCACCGTGTCCAGTCAAGAACTATTCACTGTAACAGGACTGGAGTAACAAGGTGTTTGCTAGTCAGAAGTAAACAGAATTCTACAAAACAGAGGAATAGCAGATATAAGAAGCCACTGCCCCTAGGGCTGAGGTGGGTGCCCTAAGGAAAAATACCCACTTCTTCCCAGAAATGGGATCAAGAACTTTTTGGAGGGAGCACAGCCATGGTTCACTGAATAGGAGATGTCTCTGTGGGTGCTGCACCAGCACAACTTGCTAGAAAACCACCTTTGGTAACCTGCCAGAAATCCATCCACTAGGGCGCCAGGAAAAGGTGTTCACAGGGAGGTGTCCCACCAGAGACTCAGTTACAAAATTGCTTGAAGGGGATGCTGAGGCACACAGTTGACTACTGGGTGCAGCTGATCACAGCGCACTACAAGAGCCTCTACTGGGGAAGATGCACACCACAGAAGCCGGCGCTGCAGAAGCACATATGCCAAGGACCCAGCGCTGGAGATGTGCACACGCCTGGGAACAGGTGCTGGGGCGGCACCCGCGCCCGGGAGCCAGCGCTGGGGAAGCGGCACACCCCAGGGAGCTAGCGCTGGCAAAGCACACTCACCAGGAGTGGGAGCTTAATTAAAAGCCCGCACACACTATGGGAGCTCAGCACTGGAGAAGCGCCACGTGTGTACATGGGAACCAGTGCTGGAGAAAGTGCGTGGGAGCTGGCGTTGGAGGCGGCGCGCACACACGTGCACAAGCTCGCTCTGGAGGAGTCACGGCCACGCGCGTGCACAACCTGCACTGGAGGAGTCACATGCACCCGTGCACTGGAGAAACTGAATTTGTAATTTTAAATTTCAGTATAAAGAAATATCCACGGCTGGGCGCGGTGGCTCAAGCCTGTAATCCCAGCACTTTGGGAGGCCGGGGCGGGCGGGTCACAAGGTCAGGAGATGGAGACCATCCTGGCTAACACGGTGAAACCCCGTCTCCACTAAAAATACAAAAAATCAGCTGGGCGTGATGGCGGCGCCTGTAGCCCCAGCTACTCAGGAGGCTGAGGCAGGAGAATGGCGTGAACCCGTGAGGCGGAGCTTGCAATGAGCTGAGATTGGGCCACTGCACTCCAGCCTGGGTGACAGAACGAGACTCCATCTCAAAAAACAAAAAGGAATATCCACAAACTGATGACTTTGTGAGTGAATTCTATCAAATATTTAAACAAAGAAATACCGATCCTTCACAAATTCTGAAAAAATAGGAGGGAACACTTCCCAACTCATTCTAAGATGCCAGTATTACGGTAATACCAAAGCCAGACAAAGACATCGCAAGACAAAATATTACTAATATTACTCATGAACATAATACAAAAATCCTAAACAAAATATTACTAAACCAAATCCAGCAATACGTAAAAAGGGTTATATAACATGACCAAATGGGATTTAGAATGCAAGGTTACTATAAATACACAAATCAGTTAATAAATCATATTGATAAAGGAATAAAACCAGTCATCTCAATAGATGCAGAAAAGCAACATTTCTAACATTTGTTCATAAGAATTCTCAACAATCTAGTAATAAAAGGAAAATCCTTCAACCTGATAAAGTGCATTTATGAAAAACTTACAGTTAATATCGTATCTAACAGTAAAAGATTAAATGTTTTTCCCCTAAGATGAGAAATAAGTTAATAATATACACTCCATGTCTATTCAGCAAACTGCTGGAGGGTCGAACCAGGCAAAAAATAAATTAACCAGGCAAAAAATAAATTAAAGGTATCCACATGGAAAGAAAATAAATAAAACTGTCTTTATTGGCATGATGTCGTATGTAAAAAATCCTCTGTAATTCACAAAAAACTGGAAGTAATCATCAAGTTCAACAATGAAGGTTGCAAGATACAAGATTAATAAATCAAGTGTATGTTTATATACTAACAACAATCCATAATGAAATTTTAAAAATAATTCGGCTGCTCTATGGAGTAGCCATTCTCTATTCCTTTGCTTTCTTAATAAACTTGCTTTCGGCCGGGCGCTGAAAGCAATATTACTGGGTTACAAAGATTACAAAGTGCTGGGATTACTCACACCTGTAATCCCAGCACTTTGGGAGGCCAAGGCAGGCGGATCACGAGGAACACGAGGTCAGGAGATTGAGACCAGCCTGGCCAATACGGTGAAACTCTGTCTCTACTAAAAATACAAAAATTAGCAGGCGCTTGTAGTCCCAGCTACTCAGGAAGCTGAGGCAGAAGAATCGCTTGAACCTGAGAGGCGGAGATTACAGTGAGCTGAGATCATGCCACTGCACTCCAGCCTGGGCAAACACAGAGGGACTCTGTCTCCAAAAAAAAAAAAACACTTTCGCTTTATCGATAAAAAAATTTTAATGAAATTTTAAAAATTCAATTCACACCACCATCAAAAACACTTCAAAATTAATTTACAAAAGGGCAAAATTTGTACACTGAAAATTACTAAATATTGCTGAGAGAAATTAAAGATCTCAACAAATGGAAAGAGATTCCATGTTCACGGTGAGATGGCAATTCCTCCCAAACAGATAACGCAAAATTAAATGCAATTCCTACAAAGTCTATCACAGCACGGTTTTTTGAAAAAAATGACAAACTGATACTAAACTTTATATGGAAATGTAAGGAACCCTGAACAGCCAAAAGAATTTTGAAAATGAAGAAAAACATTAGATAACTTATACTACCTGATTTCAAAACTTACTATAAAGCTGCCATAAACAAGACAGTGTGATGCCAATATAAAAGGCATACAGGCCTCTTGCCCTCAGTCCCATATTAAACTTGAGTTAGAAGATGCCGATCTCAAAATGAAGGCAAAACCATTGCCTGTTAGTGCCCAGTCCAACTTCGGTGGCCAATCCGAATTATCATTTTTTTTTTTCCAGACACGGTCTCAGTCTGTTGCCCAGGGTGGAGTGCAGTGGTGTAATCCCAGTTCACTGTGTCCTCGACCTCCTGAACTCAGGTGATCCTCCACCTCAGCCTCGCGACTAGCTGAAACCACAGCCCCACTCACTATGCCCGGCTAATTTTTTAACTTTTTGTAGAGACAGGGCTCTCTCTGTTGCCTGAGCTGGACTCGAACTCCTGAAATCAAGTGATCCTTCCACCTCAGCCTCCCAAAATGCTGGGATGACAGGCATGAGCCACCACGCTCTGCTTGTTATCTGAATTGTCTTCCCTTCTCCACTTCTGCATTTTTATTAAACACTGCAAAAACTGAGTGTACTTCTCCTGTCTGTATTCTTTCACATTAAGTCAATCACTCAAGATCCATAAACAAGACAGAGAATACACATATCCCAGCCTCAAATAAAACTTTTTAAAATCATTTGGTGTTCATTTCCAGCCTGATTTGAGGTCCTACCACTACCAACTTGGAACTACCACCCATGTGAGTTTCCTCTGGCTCTCTCCATGGCCCAGATAATCAATCCAACTTTCTACTGGACAGGCTGGTCTCCCTGTAGCTGGTTTTCATAAACACGAAATTCGTACAATTGTTATTGGAACTACTAGCTGAAATCTGGAACTGGTTAAAAGTACCATTTATTTTCAAAGGTACATGCACAGTTGCACATACATGCAGCAACACATCTTCCACGTCCAGCCAATCAATCAAGTTAATGCTTTTTATTAGAGAACAGAACAAAAAAATACCAATATAGAGCCTGCTTTTCTTTTGAGGCCTTGGTAAATGTTTTTCAAGAAATCAAAGAGAAAATATGACCGAATAAAGCAAAAATAAATTCGAATGTATATACAAAGTCCAATTCTCAGGAAGCAGGATCTTTTACTGTGGGTAGTGAGCTGGTGAAAAAGACCTCTGATATATCTAGGAAAACATTCTTTTTTGGTGCAGCCTTTCTTGTATATGAATAATGTATATGTGTGCTTACTTCCAGGTGACTCTGGTACAGCACATTACATGGAAACATCAATTTAAGTTTAACGTATAAAGTTGCAATGAACATGTTTTCTATCTAAGCTTATGTAATGAATGATCTCAACACATGGTATGAATTCTATCGCTTGTAACAACCCTGGAGGGGAGTAAGGAGAAAACGATCTGTCTGAGGGCATATCACTGACAGTGACTGACAGCCACAAAGAGCTGAAGTTGGGTGGCCCGAAAGTGCTCTGTTCATTTGATAAATGCTAAGTCAAATCACATCACAGTTTAGATGCACTAAATGGGGCACAGGTTAGAATGAAACCAGGTGCCCGGGAGTTTTCCAAGTTTCAGATTAGAACAAAAGTCCAGGCACATACAGGTGTTTGCTAGAAAACTCCTTGGTCTCTTCCCTGAAGATTCTGGTACCCAATTTCCCATGTTATAAAACTCCAAATCTTTTCCCCCATTCGCTACGCTGGACACGTAAGATTATAGAGGGTTCGTAGTTGTAAACGCACCCACCTAAAAAATTTAAAAGAGCAAAACCAACAAACAAACAGCACCTGAAAAATCTCTCACGGGCTTCGAAGGAGATGTGGCCTGGCGTCCACAAAAAGAGTGAAGGGAAGACACTGGCCCCTGCGAACCCGCCTCCCTCCGGGAATGAAAGGCGGAGGGCGGGAGGGGTAACACCGCGCCCCTCCCGGCGCCCCGGCGACTCGGGCTGGGGGGCAGGGGTGCGAGGGCCGGGGAGGACGAGGCCAGCCGTAGAGGGCGACCGGCTAAAGGGGCGAGCTTTTCACGGCTCCCACGGATCCCAGGCGGAGAAATTCACCTTTGCTCCTCTCCTTCGAAGAAGACATAGCCCCCTGCGCTCAATGAACAAAAACCACCAAAACGCCAACTCCCGGCTCCCGCCTCCCCGGGGGCTCCCTTCCGCGCGACCCCAGCGCGGGCTCCCGCCCCGGCTTGCCCCGCCCGGCCCCGGCCCCGGCCCCGCCCCGCGGGCTGGCACCGCCCGCCACCTCCCGCCTCAGCCTCAGCCTCAGCCTCAGCCCCGGCCTCAGCCCTGCGCCGGCGGGAACCCCTCTCGCCCACCGCGAGGCCCGCCGCGCCCACCCGCTCTCGCGAGCCTTCCCTCGCCCCTCGCCTCCTCCTCCCGCTCCCGCCGCTGACGTGTCGGCCAGACCCCCCGGGAAGCCTCCGCCCTCGCTGCCTTCTGCGGCCTGCCGCTTACCGGGTGGTCCTCGCGGGAGCTGTTTCAGCAGTTTGGGCAGTGGCGGAAAGGAAGCCACCGCCCAGGATCTGTGGCTTGAAAATCTGGCTTTGCCTCGTATTGGCTTTTTGTTCTGAGTGTTTTTGGAATTTTCCCGCGGTGGCTCGGCAGTGGAGCTGCGCGCGCACACGTGTCAGCAGTGCATTCTGGGGCCGGCGAGCAGCGCCGCGCGCTCCCGCGGCGTCGCGGGAAAATTCCGACGAATCTCGGGTCTGTGGGGCGGGGCGGGCGCGTCCGGGACGCCGGCGGAAGTGGGCCCGGCTGGGGCGGGCGCTAGGTGAGCGGAGTCGGTACCGCTCGGTTGTTCGGGTCTCGCGAGGGCCCCGCAGGGAGCAGCGCCGCAGCAGCGCCCGCGTAGAAGGGGCGCTGGCTTCTCCCATATTCTGTTCAAAATGTAGGGGAGATAAAATGGAAATTAGTTCTTTGGAAGAAAAGTTGAGGCTTTGTCAACGGGGTAAAACCTCTAAAATAAGATTGTCTAACTGCGTTCTCAACAATACCCACAAAAAAGTCATCTTCAGTTAATGATTTCCCCGGCCGCGCATCAGTTCCATACAGGGTGTGGTCCGGTTCAAGTCAGTTCAACGCTGTACTTAAACCACCCAAACAAATACTAATAGAATTTTCTCCAAACTCCCATTTATGACAATGGCATTAGCTTGTCTTAGTGAATTCTTTTTTCGTCTAGAATCTGACGAATTAAGCTTTCAAATGCCTTAAATCAATGCCTCATAACCATAAATCATAATCATAAAACTACAGCTTTGGCCCAGCACTTTGGGAGGCCGAGGCGGGCGGATCACGAGGTCAGAAGATCGAGACCATCCTGGCCAACACGGTGAAACCCCGTCTCTACTAAAAATACAAAACAGCCGGGCGTGGTGGTGGCGCCTGTAATCCCAGCTACTATGGAGGCTGAGGCAGGAGAATAGCTTGAACCAGGAAGTCGGAGGTTGCAGTGAGCCGAGATCGCGCCACTGCACTCCAGCCTGGCGACAGAGGGAGACTCCGTCTCAAAACAAAACAAAAAAAACTTCACATATACGTTCAAAAACACACTACAGGTGGGGCACGGTGGCTCACACCCCTAATCCCAGCATTTTGGGAGGCCGAGGCAGGTGGATCACCTGAGGTCAGGAGTTTGAGACCAGCCTGGTCAACATAGCAAAAAACCGTCTCTACTAAAAATACAAAAATTAGAGTGTACTCCCAGCTACTTAGGAGGCTGAGGCAGGAGAATTGCTTGAACCCAGGAGGCGAAGGTTGCAGTAAGCCAAGATGGCACTACTGCACTCCAGCCTGGGCAACAAAGCGAGACTCCGTCTCCAAAAACACCACCACAAAGCTGTGTGTGCTTGTAATTAAAAATAGCTCTCAAGTATTTAAACACTTCCAACTATTCCTATGGTGAAGAAATACCCATTTTACCAATGAATACTTTCAATTCAGAGACTAATTTGCAGAGGTTATACATTTATAAGTGATACAACAAGTATGTAGCATAGTGGTAGCGACAATCTTTTTAAGAATTAAAGGTAGTTAAAAAAAGGAACCGATCCAGAGGTTGAGACAAAACTGGCAGAATCTGCAACTACATTAAGGAATTTGGTGTTTAAATCCATTCTTGAAACTATTCCCTGCCAGTTAAGGAAGTCGGTGCTTTTTGATTGTTTCTTAATTTTAGATTGGGGGGGGTACATGTGCTTGTTTGTTACATAGGTATATTGTGTAATGGTGGGGATTGGGCTTCTGGTGTACCTGTCACCCAAATATTGAACATTGTACCCAATAGGTAATTTTTCAGCCCTCACCCCCCTCCCACCCTCTCCCTTTTTGGAGTCCCCAGTGTCTTGTTATTCCCATTCTTATGTGCATGTATACCTATCGTTTAGCTCCCACTTATGAGAACATGCAGTATTTGATTTCCTGTTTCTGAGTTTGTTCACTTAGGATGATGGCCTCCAGCTCCATCCATGTTGCTGCAAAACATTTTTTCATTCTGTTTTACAGCGGAGAGGTCGATGCGTTTTTGATGTGTGCATAGTGTAACGTGGATAAATCAAAAAGCAAGTCCTGGGTAGGGAGATACACGCCTGAGGGGCACTCTTCGTGGTAACTTGACCATGAGAAAGTCACCTCTGTGGTAACAAATCGAGAGTGAGCTAATGTTTAAGTTCTGCATTTACCAGCAAAGAAAGCAAGTAAAGTATGTATTTCTTCAGAGAAACTATCTATTTTGGTACCCACATCCTTTTACATATTTGCTGAAAAATCATTTTTAGTGTTTGTTAATGATTGATGTCTTGCCATATCCCAGTTTTCTGTCTTTTTAGTTCAGTGGTTAATAAAGAATTGCTAGGCTCATCCAACTTTGCAGTATATGAAATGACACCATGTTTAGGCCTCATGTAGACCTAAATGGGAAGCATACATAGCATAAAGATCCAAACTTAAATTTATAGGGATTCATTTTGCCTGGCATTCATATACATGGAACTATCTTAATAATATTTTAAGCAATAATGAGATGTTCACTTTGTAAAATGCCCGGAAAGTTTCCAGAGAAACAGATATTTCAATACAAACCCTCTTTTGAATTGAATCATAAAATTGATTATGGGTGATCCGATGTGTGTGTGTGTGTGTGTGTGTGTATGGGGTTTGATTTGTTTGTTTGAGACTGGGTCTCACTCTCACCCAGGCCGAAGTGCAGTGGTGCAAACACAGCTCCCTGCAACCTCGACCTTCTGCACTCAAGCAATTCAGCCGCCTCAGCGGCACCAAAGTGTTGGAATTACAGGCGGGGGTCACTGGGCCCAGATATATGTTACTCTGGAATACAGTTTTGGTTGTAGAGTATAGAACCCTATCACAAATAATGTAGCAAAAATGAAAAATGGCCTATTTAGGTGAAAATTATTACATTGTTTACATTAAATATTTTACATTCTAGAGGAAAACAACACAATTGGCTGAGTGCTGCAAAGTTCCTGATATTATCAAACCTTCCCTCAAAGTTCAACAAACAGAATCAACTATCTTAGAATCCACGATGTGGAAACCATTGTACCAAGACTCCTACTTCCAGAATTAGTTCAGACACCACCCACCTGGTTTCCAGTCCTTATTTGGCACCCCAACATTTAACATTATCTTTTCTTTCTTTCTTTTTTTTAATTTTTTTTTCTGAGACAGAGTCTCACTTGGTGGCCCAGGCTGGAGTGCAGTAGCATGATCTCAGCTCAGTTCACCGCAATCTCTGCCTCCCTGGTTCAAGTGATTCTTGTGCTTCAGCCTCGCGAGTAGCTGGGATTACAGGCACGTGCCATCACGCCCTTAACACTAGCTTGTCCATGGCTTTGGTATTTGCCTCTTGTGCCTCAGTTGTGAATAATGCATGTTGAAGTTCCAGGCACTGGGCTAACTCCTTAGCCTGGGTTATTTCCTTTGATTCTCACAGTGATCTTATGTAATCCACAGTGGTAATATTCCACCTTCACAGATACAGGAACTCATGCACAGAGCCATCTCTTCTAGTGGAGGGTGGAACCTGACTTCAACTCCATTCACAGTGGCTTCGTACTTACAGTGTTCTTGCTCCTGGCCAGGCTGATGACTTGGAGACAGGGCACAGGGTAAGGTGATCCCAGAGGCTTCTACACTCTCATCACCACATTACTTTCCCATTAAAACATTCCCGCTGAGGAAATGTCAGTTGAATTAGAGAAGAGAACAATGAGAGTTTTTTTTGTGCCAGAAACACTTTAAGAAACAGAGCAGATAATAGTGCCTGGCTTTGATCTGCCACCCCAAGGGGAATAGGCCAAGGAAGGGATGGCTGCAGGGGATGGAAATTCATGGAAAAGGGGAAATGTATTATAAATGCTGCATAGAATCTGCCCCTTCTACCCGCCCCTGACATGCTCACTCCCTAGGCTCTGCTGAAAGAATGCACCTAGGAGGACATGTTTGTACTAGAGCCTCCATTGCTAGCCACAGCTAATTGAACCAGGGATGGTAGCCTGACCCTAGCTGAACCAATCAAACTATTGCTGGGGAATTTGGAATTGCAACACTGAGAGACTGTAACACCTCTACACAACAGGAGCTAAAGCCCTCACGCCAACTGGAGTTACGGGGGAAAGAAAAAAATGTAAGTAGCAAAGAAAGTCGGCTGGCAGAGAAAGCAAAATGAGGTTGAAAGGCTATTATTTATTCTGTGAGAGAGAGGGGAGCTTCTATTCCTTATTTTTTATTTTTAAGCCTAATTTTAAGGTAAACTGACTATATTTTTTTCTGTTCTTAGTGGTCCACAAGATTCCCCCATATCCTTGCAACAGTCACCCCTTTACCTATGCTGACTTCAGTGAGTTTCTCTCCCTCACTGCAAAGCAAGCCCTGACTAAGAACCTGGAGATGGCAGCTCTTCATTGTGTCACTGGGCATCAGCACTTTGACTGCGCCTACTTGATAAATTAATCAATAGACACCTAATGCGAGATTACCATAGGGAACAAAAAATAGCTTTTCCGTACCCATCCTAGGTTCATGGCTGAGGCCTCCATGATAAAAGACAGATTAACAAGAGCAAAGCGTAGATGTTGCATGTGAGTTTCCCATGACATAGGAGCCTTCCTAAGGAAAGGAAGACCCAGAGCAGCTGTTAAACTTGTGTGTTTCTATGCCGGGTTTCATGAAGAGTGGACAGTTGTGGGGAGATATAGTTGAATAAAGATGGGAATAAACTGGGCGGGGGGGGGGGGAATTTAGCAAGGCTTATTTGTTCAGATTTTTCTCTGTAACCCTTCAGTCTTCAGAGATAAGAAAGTACCTTTCCTGTGGATATAGGTACTGTGGATATAGGCAGCGCTTCTTACATGAGGGCCTTAGGACCTGCTTCATGGAAAGTTCAGAAAATCATTCCAAGGTTTTATGACCTGCATCAGGAGAAAGGAGAGGAGGGAAGGTGAGAGTGACCTTCCAGCTTCTGCCATGTTTTCAAACGTCAACACGCCGTGCTGAGGAGTAGCATGTTCTGCGCATAATCACTACAAAGCAGAAAGCACAAAGCCTACAGGCTGTATGAAAGACACAGATCTAAGTATTTCAGAGTTAAAAGAAAGCAGGAGTGGTCTAGAATTTTGGATTTGGAGTGGAGGGGGCCAGTAAAATGTCCATAATATTAGAAGTTAACAGAGTTAACAATTTTTTATTTGGTCAAGTAAAGATCTGAGGAGACAAAAGTCTGCCATCATTATAATTTCATTTTTTAAGAAATGTATTTTTAACTTTAGGACAAGATGAAGGGAAAAAGTCTCAAAGAACAGTCTTCTAAATTGAATACGTTTTATTTCATGAAAAACTCATTACATTGTTTTTATCCATCTCATTTTACCACTTCCTCCCCTTGTTAGTATCAGAACACGGCTTTTATTTAGCATGGCAATGTGCCCAATAAAAGGGGCCACCTTTCCCAGACTCCATTCTGACTAGGGGTGGCCAGCAACTCAGCTGTAGCCAGTGAGAGAGAAAAGGTGGAAAGACAAGAGGCCAGGAGATATTTAGCCTTCTTCGCCTCTCCCCTGCTTCCGAGTTAGTGTAAGGGCTGAAGGGCTTAAGTTCCAGTCATCCTGGACTGTAAACAACTCTTAAGGATGATAGTCATGGAATGAGGATGGCAGAGAAAAAAAAAAAAAAAAAAAAAAAGGAGGGCTGGGCACAGTTGCTCACGCCCGTAATCCCAGCACTTTGGGAGGCTGAGGCGGGTGGATTATCTGAGGTCAGAAGTTTGAGACCAGCCTGACTACCATGGAGAAACCCCATCTCTACTAAAAAAAATACAAAATTAGCCAGGCATAGTGGCGCACGCCTGTAATCCCAGGTACTTGGGAGGCTGAGGCAGGAGAATCACTTGAACCTGGGGGGCGGCGGTTGCAGTGAGGCGAGATGGCGCCATTGCACTCCAGCCTGGGCAACAAGAGTGAAACTCTGTCTCAAAAAAAAAAGAAAGAAAAAAAGAAAAAGAAAAAAGATTAAAAAAGGAGGAGGACCCTGGGTCCCCAGTAATCATGAGACTTACCTGGTTTGCCTAACTCTGGACTTTCTAATTGCAAACCTCAAATTCTGCGACAGGTCTCAGTTAATTTAGAAAGTTTATTTTGCCGGCAGGGCACAGTGGCTCACACCTGTAATCCCAACACTTTGGGAGGCCGAGGCAGGCGGATCACGAGGTCAGAAGATCGAGACCATGGTGACTAACATGGTGAAGCCCCGCCTCTACTAAAAATACAAAAAGTTAGCTAGGCGTGGTGGCGAGCGCCTCTAGTCCCAGCTACTGGGGAGGCTGAGGCAGGAGAATGGCGTGAACCCGGGAGGCGGAGCTTGCAGTGAGCCGAGATCGCCCACTCACTCCAGCCTGGGGACAGAGCGCGACTCCGTCTCAAAAAAAAAAAAAAAAAAAAAAAAAAAAGAGTTTATTTTGCCAAGGTTGAGGACGCACACCCATAACACAGGCTCAGAGGTCCTGACGACATGTGCCCAAGGTGGTCAGAACACAGTTTGGGTTTATACATTTTAGGGAGACATGAGACATCAGTGAATGTAAGATAAATATTGTTTCGGTCCGGAAAAGGCAGGAGGACTCAAAGCAAAGGCGGGACAACTCGAAGTGGGGAGGGGGCTTTCAGGTCATAGGTAGATAAGAGACAAATGGGTGCATTCTTTTGAGTTTCTGTTGACCCTCTCCAAAGGAGGCAATCAGATATACATTGATTTCGGTGAGCAGAGGGGTAGCTTTGAATAGAATGGGAGGCAAGTTTACCCTAAGCAGTTCCCAGTTTGACTTTTCCCTTTACCTTAGTGATTTTGGGGCCCCCAGATTAATTTTCCTTCCATATTTCCCCCCTTTTCTTTTTAGAAATATTTAGTAGAAATAATTTTAGAAGGAAATGAGTCTCTGGTCTCAACTTTTGTCTGATCTCTGATGGCTAGCATGGTTTATTCCTCGATGGGTAGGTCCCGAGTTATTAGGAAAGTTCATTTTTACCAGGTTGTGAAATCTTATGTTTTATGAAGAGAAAATAGGGGGAGGAAGGGAACAAAACAACAACAAACAAAAGAACAAGCTTGGAAAATGGATACAGGCCATATGATTCTGAAGTGCATACATCAGTAGGTAGGTGTGAAAGTGGATTATGTATGTAAATAGGCTGCTGTTATTTTCTTCTGAAGTGTAAGTTGTCTAGCCTCAGTTTGCAGGGCTTTACAAAAGTGCAGCTTAATTTTCAGTGACTCCAAATTAGGAAAAATGGGGGGTAAAAGAAGGAAAAAAATGAAAACATGATTTTGAAGACTTATAGCCAAGGAAAATTAGAATTCGGCCCAAACTACAGACAATAATAAAAATTGGAAAACATTAGGCAAGACTCAAATGTAACAACAGGTGTGCTATAGTTTTTGAAACATAATTTTTCTCTCTCCAGTTTCCCATTTTTACTACAGCCAAATCATGGTAGGACTGATTTGCTTTATTACACTTGAAATGACAATTTGTATACAGTGCAGCAAGAATAATTATTTGTTTACATAGCCTTTTAAATTGCCTTTGATGGAACTTTGTTCCATAGAAGGAATCTCAGATAAGACTTTTTTAAAGCCCAACCATGGATTTGTACCATCAAATACCTATGAGTTGGTGAATTTCTCTACTCCTGAGGTTCCAAGATAAACTTGGGGCTCCTGGGCCTGTCAGAAAGTTACATTCTTTACTTACCACAGGTCAGGAACCCTGTACAGGGACTGTGTAGACAAGGTATGAGGCCTGTTTTCCCAAGGGGCGTTTATTGGCTCCACAAGTCAAGTTTGATTCCTTAAAGGAAAGCACATCATTCCAGTCAAAGCCTAGGTAAAATAATCAGTTTCTCCAATTGTGTTCTGTTATAAATGAAGACATATTCTTATTGCACTTATGCAAATGACTATATTGCCATAAGTTAAGAATATTCACAAATGGTTTCCAAATCCTGGAGAAATCAGGTAAAGAGAAACAAATATGTTCTAAATTTTGTTCACAGAAGTGTACTAAATTGTTAAAAGCTGTTAATAGCTCAAAAAAATTTCTCTGACTCTAAAGAAACAAAACAAAGGATGAGAAACATTTTAAGCAAAAAGTCAAAATGATTACTTTAGTTTTCTATTAGTTCAAACCATGTAGTTAATTTCTGTTCTGCTTGATATTCATAAACATTTCTGTACCCCATGAATCCCAAAAGTTTTTCTCCTATTCTGATATCACAGTTTCTAAAGTTATCAGAAACTTATATTCGAGAGCACCTGTTAGTGTTTTATAGCTGATTATAAAGCCACCTTCTAAAGAGGACCAAAATGAGACAATTGTCTGTGGATGACAAAAAGTTTTAGGGCAGCCATAGTCAAAGACACAGTTGACAAGGAAATTTGTTACCTCTGTGGCACATAATAATCTAACTTAACAATTATAATTATTACCGATAATGTACACTAAGTCATATCAGAATCATAGGCATTTCCCATAATTTTGGAACACATACCAATAACATAATTATACAAATACAGCCCAAAGAAAACTAAACACCATTTCACATTTGACAATGTTTCCTGTATAATTTTTATACCAATAAGCCAAATTATGTCATTTTTGGACTTTAGGGAACCTAATATCCTAAAGGATTAATTAGATCAGAAAAAAGACATAATTTATCATTTGATTTTGGAAAGTTTGTCAAATATCAAAGGTTTAAAACACTTGATATCACACGTCACTGTAAAATAAGTCATTCATTTGACCAAAGTGATAACTCAAAAATTTCCAAAAAAGGTGAAAACCTTCATTCTTTGAGAGAGGAGACTTAATTTTTCAAACAATAAGTCCTAATAAAAACAGCATGAAGCCAACTAATTTTTTTTCAAAAGTTTATGAACAATCTGTAAGATTTTTATCTTGACTATAAGCTTACATAAACCTTTTATAACCTTCATAACCTTTATTAAGGAGGTGGTTAATGCTTCAAGAAAACCTTGTTAATCTGACAGAGTGGTGCATATGATGGTCTTGCATCAGAGTGCCTTTAACATTAATGGTTAACTTATAGAAAAACTGACCTTATCTTATCTCTCAAAATTGGCCCTTACCCTCTCACACACCCACATCTTCTGCGATAGTCCCCGAACCTTGAGTTGTGGAATAGCTTTAATTTCTGACCATGTGTCTCAGGAATGCAGTTTGTTTTGATTGACATTTTCTACGAGGCCTGAAGATAAGGCTTTAATATCTGTCAGAGTTTAAGATTTAGCAGGACTTGATGTCCTTTTAGACCCAGTATTGAAAGCCCTGTAACTCAATGTCAAAAGGACTTTAAAAGCCCATACAGAAAGATACAAGGATGTAATAACCTTAACTTAAAAATATACATTTTAATCTATTTTTTTCCCTAAGGAAACCAAAAACTTAATAATAATGGCATAGGAATTGTTTCAATAAACCATAAAATATATTAGGCCAGTTCCTAAAAGGCGAAAGAGAAGAGCTTCTGCACTGCACAGAATATTATGCTGGAAGAAAATTGTTAGCATCAGGCCACAACAAACAGAACTTGAGGAAAAAAAACTTATATTACTTGAAAGATGAGTTGGAGAGTGTTACTATATCTCAATGTTTAAAAGAGGAGAGAAAACCAAAAATGGCAAGGTGCGATAAAAGTTGAAAATCAGGTTTAAAAAAAATTAACATCTCTAGGCTGGGCGCAGTGATTCACACCTGTAATCCCAGCACTTTGGGAGGCCAACACAGGTGGATCATGAGATCAGGAGTTTGAGACCAGCCTGGCTAGCATGGTGAAACCCCTCTCTACTAAAAACACAAAAAATGTGCTGGGCATGGTGGTGCGTGCCCAGCT
This sequence comes from Piliocolobus tephrosceles, assembly GCF_002776525.5. Lineage (NCBI taxonomy): Eukaryota > Metazoa > Chordata > Mammalia > Primates > Cercopithecidae > Piliocolobus > Piliocolobus tephrosceles. The sequence goes on along the minus strand of NC_045447.1, from coordinate 110,545,651 downwards.
ACTTGGGAGGCTGAGGCAGGAAAATTACTTGAACCTGGGAGGTGGAGATTGCAGTGAGCCAAGATCATGCCAGTACACTCCAGCCTAAGTGACAGAGCGAGACTCTGTCTCAAAAAAAAAAAAGAAAAAAAAAATCTCTTATAATTTATTAAAAGTAAGTCAACCCCTTAAGAAAATTTCATTGTTCTGGCCAGCCACAGTGGTGCACGCCTATAATCCCAGCACTTTGGGAGGCCAAGCTGGGTGGATCACGAGGTCAAGAGATCGAGACTGTCCTGGCCAATATGGAGAAACCCTGTCTCTACTAAAAATACAAAAACTAGCCAGGTGTGGTGGTGCGTGCCTGTAGCCCCAGCTACTCGGGAGGCTGAGGCAGGAGGATCACTTGAACCCAGAAGGTGGAGGTTGCAGTGAGCTGAGATCGTGCCACTGCACTCCAGCCTGGCAACACAGTGAGACTCCTTCTGAGAAAAAAAAATTCATTGTTTTAACCAATTGTTTAGTGTTTAAGTGGTTTTTTTTTTTTTTTTTACATCAAGCCCAATCTCTAGAAAGAACACTGTAATTTCCCTTTAATTAACAGACAATTTGATCATATAAAAGTTTTGGGTTTTTTAAAATAAATCCTCTTATTGTGACTTACACAGACTATTCATGACATGCTTAGACTTTCTGGTTTGTCCTGAACATCTCTCTTTGTTAAACAACCAGTCATTTTATTTTAGGACTAAATTTACCATACAAGATTCTATCTCATATAAAATTATTTATCTTTAAGTTTTCTTACCAAAAAAAAACCTCTTTATTTTTACAACTTTCATTACATCTCTCTTATTTCCTGGCTCCTTTTACCTTGTTTTATATGTACCATTTATATAAGGTTTGCATTAGACAAAAATTGTTCACTTTTTTAAAAAGGACACACTTTTTTGAAATAATGTTTTCCTATAATATAGTTTTATTGGAAAATACCCAAATAATGAAATATCTGTTATTTAATTTAATATAATTTTAGATTCTAAATTATGATGAGTTTGTCTACAAGTATTTATCCCATTACATTTGGTTAATTATTGTATTTTAATCATTTACCTAGATTATTTATGAAAACTACAATAGTCTTCATTTAAAGTTATGGAACTGCCATTGCAAAATTATAACTAAGATAGTGAAAAATCTGACCTAACTGACTCCATCTTGCTTCTAACCTCCAAGTTGTTCATGTTTATTCCTGGGTATAGGCTGAGCTAACTTTGGGAGGAACTTAGTTTACAGTTTAGCTTTGAAACAAAGATGATAACAGTCCTTTCCCAAAACAAACCTTACCGCTTGTGGACTAGACTGCCTAAAGTCACAAGATTAGAAGTTATGGTAATCTTACTAAATTCAAGATGTAGCTATTTTCATTTAACCTACATCTATGTCTTATTTATTAAACTTACAGCCAGGTGCAGTGGCTCATGCCTGTAATCCCAGCACTTTTGGAGGCTGAGGTAGGTGGATCACTGGAAGTCAGGAGTTCAAGACCAGCCTGGCCAACATGGTGAAACCCCATCTCTACTAAAAATACAAAAATTAGCTGGGTGTGGTGACAGATGCCTGTAATCCCAGCTACCTGGGTGGCTGAGGCAGGAGAATCACTTGAGCCTGGGAAGTGGAGGTTGTAGTGAGCTGAGATCAAACCACTGCACTCTAAACTGGGCGACAGAGAAAGACTTTGTCTAAAAAAAAAAAAAGAAAAAAAATTACATAAGCAAAGATCATTCTGTCTTGGGCTGGGGCTGGGTCTGTAATTTTGTAGCCCCTATGCCAAATTTTGACACCCTATAGGATTTGGCAGAGATAAGCATGAAATTGCTTGATTAACAAATGCAAACAAAAATATATATTGGCAGTTCCCATTTCTAACATTACTTCACCAATAATTTCAAAGCTAGTTTATTTATTAAAAGATTTTACTTAAGTTATATAAACTTGAAAAAGCATTTGACTAGTCTTCTTTTTTCCTGATAAAGTATTTGGTTCAACCACCTTTACTATCTTAAGCCAATTAATTGGAGTTCCTTTATATATTTTCAGTAGTGAAACACTGTGTACACAACACATAAATACATAGATGTGTTAGGCATGCTGATAGAAGTACATCTCATAGATTCATAAGAGCTTTTTCTTTTCCTGTCTTAGACATAGACTTTTAAATTCTTTTTTCTTTTCTTTCTTTCTTTTTTCCTTTTTTTTTTTTTTTTTAGACAGAGTCTTGCTGTGTCACTCAGGCTGAAGTGCAGTGGCACAATCTCAGCCCACTGCAACCTCTGCCTCCCAGGATCAAGCGATTCTCTTGCCTCAGCCTCTCAAGTAGCTGGGATTACAGGTGTGCACCATGATGCCCAGCTAATTTTTGCATTTTTAGTAGAAATGGGGTTTCGCCATGTTAGCCAGGCTGTTCTCAAACTCCTGACCTCAGGTGATCTGCCCACCTCGGCCTCTCAAAGTGCTGGGATTATAGGTGTGAGTTACTGTGCCCAACCTTCAAATTCTTGATAACCTGTTTTCACTACCCTAGCCAGTTGTCAGCTAAGTAGCCTTAAATTTGCATATTAAAGGGACCAACTCAGGTGAATATCAAATAGCAAGATTTACATCATATGGTACAAAGAGAAAAAGTCTGGTGCGCTAAAGGGAAATTTGATTTAATTGCCAATTAAACATGAAATTATAGAAATTATAAATATCTTTTAAATACACACACACACACACACACCCTATAGCTTTTACTTCAGAACTTTTAGCCGTGAGATAAATACAAATTCACTGGCTTGCAAACAAAAAACCTGTTGGATTCAAACAGTGGTTTTAATCTTAATAGAAAAATAACAGCAGCTTTAAAGCAGGCAGAAAATAAAATAACTGGGGGCAGTTGCTCATGCCTGTAATCCCAGCACTTTGGGAGGCCAAGGCAGGTGGATCATGAGGTCAGGAGATAGACACCATCCTGGCTAACACAGTGAAACCCCCGTCTCTACTAAAAAATACAAAAAATTAGCCAGGCGTGGTGGCAGGCGCCTGTAGTCCCAGCTAATCAAGAGGCTGAGGCAGGAGAATGGTGTGAACCCGGGAGGCAGAGCTTGCAGTGAGCTGAGATCCGGCCACTGCACTCCAGCCTGGGTGAGAGAGCGAGACTCCGTCTCAAAAGAAAAAGTAAGGCCGGGCGCGGTGGCTCAAGCCTGTAATCCCAGCACTTTGGGAGGCCGAGACGGGCGGATCACGAGGTCAGGAGATCGAGACCATCCTGGCTAACACGGTGAAACCCCGTCTCTACTAAAAATACAAAAAACTAGCCGGGCGAGGTGGCGGCGCCTGTAGTCCCAGCTACTCGGGAGGCTGAGGCAGGAGAATGGCGTAAACCCAGGAGGCGGAGCTTGCAGTGAGCTGAGATCCGGCCACTGCACTCCAGCCCGGGCGACAGAGCGAGACTCCGTCTCAAAAAAAAAAAAAAAAAAGAAAGAAAGAAAAAGTAAAGAAAATAGAGAAAAAAAGAAAAGAAAATAGAGGAAAAAAGAAAAGAAAACAGAGGAAAAAAGAACTTAGGAACTCTACAGCTTGCAGATCAACCTTAGGGCTCTTTTTCCTTAACGTAATTGTGCATAAAGACCATATTAGTTCCATTTTACATAGACTATGGCAAGTAGGGGTGCTATAAAATCTACAGAGTGCTCGAAAGCGGGTCATTCTTGTTTTCTCCTCATTCTGAGCTTATTGTTTCCCACTTCTTTTCTTTTTTTTTTTTTTGAGACGGAGTCTCGCTCTGCCGCCCAGGCTGGAGTGCAGTGGCGCCATCTCGGCTCACTGCAAGCTCCACCTCCTGGGTTCATGCCATTCTCCTGCCTCAGCCTCCCGAGTAGCTGGGACTACAGGCGCCGCCACCACACCCAGCTAATTTTTTTTTTTTGTATTTTTAGTAGAGACGAGGTTTCACCGTGGTCTCAATCTCCTGACCTTGTGATCTGCCCACCTCGGCCTCCCAACCCACTTCTTTTCTTAAAAGGAGGAACCGAGCTGTGAGCTGTGGCCTAGGTTTTTGCATGGTGGATTGATTTGTGCTGCTTGGGGGCAGGACTCCACAGCGTGTCACCACAGAGTTATTTCCACCCTTTCAGGTGTCTTGTTTTCTCTCTCCAGACATCCCTGGCCTCTGAGAGGGATCAAAATGCTGAATGATCAGCCCTTATATGTTTCCTGGGCAGGCCTTTTTTTAAAATTGATTTTTGTTGGGGATTTCCCTGTAGGGCCACTGCACATCACAGGGGTCAATCCCCCAGAGGCTTCCATGAGCCCCATCCCCCCATCACCTGGGGCACCTTTCAGCTGGGAGAAGCAAATGCTCTTTCTCTTTGGTACTGAAGAAAACTCAATCTCTTACCTATGAAAACAACAGTTCAGTTCCTCACGCAAATGCATACAGACAAACTGAATCAAGATTAATTTTGGGAGAAAAGGCAATAGAGAAGACCCTTTAGAATGCATCTCCTAACTAGAATTAGAATCCTTAAACATCTTTCTAGCGGAGAAATAAAAAACAATAGCTAAGACCACTTCCTGTAAACTGTGTTCAGCCACCCCTACTTTGTAGCTCTTGTCCGCCATTACACACGCCAAGGTCAAATCCTCTCACAGTACAAGGTCATCTCTGGTACCCCCAAAGTGAAAGAGGCCAGGCCATGCAATAGAGGAAAACAGCACTCTAGACCTAAGAAGAATCTGCCCATGACTCTTGAAACTCCACAAAGAAAATAGAACAGCCCAAAAGGGCTGAGTGACACCTTTGTTCTGAATTCTTTAAAGGGGTTCAAGTCATTAGAAGCCTTTTCTACATTTTTTTTTTTTTTTTTTTTTTTTTGGTACTGCTGATGGCAAAGGGGGAAGGAAGTACAGGTTGGAAGAAAAGTAAACAAAAGAAATTTGTTTTTGTATTTAAGGCAGGAAGCAAACACAAGCATGGATTTTTGCTTTTCCCCACCCCCCACTCTTTTGCAGCTGCAAGGAATTTTAGCCGAATTAGAGAGGGTTTGTTACCCATAATTTGGAATTCTCACTCAGATTTGACCAGTCAGGTAGAGTTGGCCAAATCTGATGGGAGAAAAACCGGAACAAATAACAACAACAAACGCAACAATATGATCACTGAGCACTCTAACCGTCAGGTTAAGGCCAGCTGGTTGCTGAGCTTTAGCCAAGCCAAAATCCCGTTTCAGATACCGACCTGGAGATAGGTCTCAGGCTGAAGACTGCTTTCAACCGTCCTAGAAGCAGGGAAAGAAAACCCAAATTCTTCTTCCCTCCTGAGAGTGAGCTCAAACTTCATAAAGGAGTTACCTGCCTTCCATCAGCATGGAAGCAGGAAATCTTGCCTTCCTTGTTGGAAGCAAGTAAAACTCTTAAAAAAAAAAAAAAAAAAGAGAGAGAGAGAGAGAGTTGTATAGCAAAATAAAAATAAACTTTAGATCACAACCAAATTTCGGGAGACCAGGGATTCTCTGGAGGGGGTTGCTCCCAGACCTCAGCAAATTGTCCTATTGGTTTGAACCATAAATTTGGCTCATGCTGGTCCCAAGCACCAATAGGAGATTTGTCAAAGGTCATGGGCATCTCCATTCAGAATCCCTCTGTGGTTACCAAAATGTGAACCCCAAATATCTGAGACAAGTCTCAGTTAATTTAGAAAGTTTATTTTGCCAGAGTTGAGGACACGCACCCATGACACAGCCTCAGGAGGTCCTGACGACAGGTGCCCGAGATGGTCAGAGCATGGTGTGGTTTCATACATTTTAGGGAGACATGAGACATCAATCCACCTATGTGAAATGAGTATTGTTTGGGTCCAGAAAAAGGTGGGACAACTCGAAGCAGGCAGGGGTCTTCCAGGTCATAGGTAGATAAGAGACAAATGGTGCTTTTCTTTTTTTATTTTCTGAGATGCCTCAGCTTCCCAAGTAACTGGAATTACAGGCGCCCACTACGACACCCCACTAATTTTTGTGTTTTTGGTGGAGTGGGGTTTCACCATGTTGTCTGTGGCTGGGCTGGTCTTGAACTCGTGATTACAAGTGATCACTCAGCCTCCCACAGTGCTGAGATGACCAGCCTGAGCCACGGTGTCTGGCCACGTGCATTCTGTTGAGTTTCTGATTGTCCTGCCAAAGGAGGCAAGCAGATAGACATTTATCTCCTTGAGCAGAGGGGCAGCTTCATATAGAATGAGAAGCAGGTTTGTTCTAAGCAGTTCCCAGCTTGACTTTCCACTTTAGCTTAGTGATTTTGGGACCCCAATGTTTTCAGAGTTGGTTCCTTCCATTGGGTCTCCTCCTCCTGCTGTTGGGTTCGTGGGCTCACTGACTTCAAGAATGGAGCGGCAGACCTTCACAGTGAATGTTACAGCTCTCAAAGATGGCACGGGCCCAAAGAGGAAGCAGCAGCCAGGTTTATTCCAAAGAGCAAAAGGACAAAGCTTCCACAGCATGCAAAGGGACTCCAACGGGTTGCCTCTGCTGGCTGGGGGCGGGTGGTGGCCAGTTTTTATTTCCTTATTGGTCCCCTCCCATGTTCCATTTCTGTCTTATGAGAGTGCTCTTTTTCAATCCTCCCCACAATTGGCCACTTCTAGGATCCTGCTGATAGGTGCATTTTACAGAGCGCTGATTGGTGCGTTTTACAGAGCACAGTGCATTTCACAGTCCTCTTGCTAGCCACAGAGTGCTGATTGGTGAGTTTTACAAGCCTAGCTACAGAGTAGGGATTGGTGCATTTTACAATCTTCTTGTAGGACAGAAAAGTTCTCCAAGTCCCCACTCAATCCAGGAAGTCCAGCTGACTTCACCTCTCACCAAGATTTTTCTTTCACATAATAAAGACAGACAAATTTCTATTTTGTTCAAATTACTGTTATTTCAGGTCTCTGTGGCTGGCAGCAGAACTCAGCCAAAGCACTATAGTAGGGTCTGGGGTTAACGGGATGAAAAAAAAAAAAAAAAAGGAAAAAAAAGTATGTTCTATGCCCTTGTGAAGCTTAGCAGAGTGAAGGGAATTTTCCTTTAATTTATTGAAGTCTGCTTTTCCTGCAGCATAAATCAATAGATATATAGTTGTCAAAATGAGGTAAGCTCAAAAAAGTAGCAAGTTTCATTCTAAGAAAGAGGCTGTGGGAGGACCTAAACCAGACCAGACTAAAATTCCGTGAATATTGTGGAATGGAGAAAAAAACGACCCTTGTGCAATCTAACAGAATTCCCAGAAAATAAAAATCTGTCATTTTTCCATTGAGCAATGACACACAGTTTCAAAAGAACCTTAAGCCAGTTTTAGTCCAGTTTCCTTTAGTTCAGTAAAAAATGCATTCTTACTCAGCGCATGCCTCCCACCAACTGTGGTGTGTTGTAACTAATGTAACACATTTTTATTGCCTGCAGAAAGTAGTAAGTTACATTTTTAAATGAGCACGTCTTAAAAATAGTTTCCCTCATATTTCATAGTGATTCATTTAGCATGAAATTAATATTAACTGCTAACAATAAGTACTTAAAAATTCCAATTGAAAAGGAAATTATGCACATTTGTGATTTCATTAATCCTGGCAACCGTTAAGTCAAAAATAAGTAAATTTCTTCCCACTCTTGCGTCTGTTTCAGATTGACTCTTTAATTGCCTAATGTTTTCTAAGCCTAGTTTCATTATTTTATGTATCATATTAATGTGCTAAATTAAGGTTTTAGTACACCCAAGTCATACAATAAAATAAGTGTTAACACGATAAAGGAACAAACTTCAAACATAATATCAACATGCATATATCTTTACTTGCATACCTTAAACTGTATGATCTATAAGGACAAGTGGAAGAAATTAACATTTAATAAGCACCTACTATGTGTCAGGCACTTTATGCTTATTATCTCATTTGATATTGTTTCTCTGACATAATTTCACCACATGTAAATGTAATAAAAGTGTCACTGTCAATTTGCACATGTCAATAGAGTCAATCAATGTATTAGAAGAAATCTGTTTACGAGGCCAGGCGTGGTGGCTCATGTCTGTAATCCCAGCACTTTGGGAGGCTGAGGCAGGTGAATCACCTGAGATCAGGAGTTCGAGACCAGCCTGCCCAACATGGTGGAACCCCATCTCTACTAAAAATACAAAAATTAGCCAGGCGTGGTGTCAGGCGCTTGTAATCCCAGCTACTCGGGAGACTGAGGCAGGAGAATCGCTTGAACCCAGGAGGCAGCGGTTGCAGTGAGCCAAGATTCAGCCATTGCACTCCAGCCTGGGGGACAAGAGCGAGACTTTGTCTTGAAAAAAAAAAAGAAGAAGAAATCTGTTTACTAAAAATTTCAGGACAGCAAGTGACAGAATAGCTTTCATAGAAAACAACTTCCTTGGGCTGGGCGTGGTGGCTCACACCTGTAGTCCCAGCACTTTGGGAGGCCAAGGTGGGCGGATCATGAGGTCAGGAGTTCCAGACCAGCCTGGCCAATGTGGTGAAACCCCATCTCTACTAAAAATACAAAAATTAGCTGGGCATGTTGGTGCATGCCTGTAATCCTAGCTACTCAGGAGGCTGAGGCAGAATTGCTTGAACCCGGGAGGCAGAGGTTGCAGTTAGCTGAGATCGCACCACTGCACTCCAGCCTGGTGACAGAGTGAGACTCCATCTAAAAACAAACAAACAAACAAATAAAAACTTCCTTTTGTTTATATTGGAAACTCTCAAAACTTTGGAAGCGTTTTCATGATTCTTGCCTTAAGTGTCTTTGCCGTCTGTGTTACTTCCCTATTGCTGCTGCAACAAATCACCCATCTCTTTAGGGGGTTGGTAACCAACCAACCACATTATGTTGTAATTTAGTCTTTAAAACCACATAAATTTATTATTTTATACTTCTGGAGGTTAGAATTCTCAGGTCAGTTTCAGTGGACTGAAATCAAGGTGTCAGCGGGGGTTTGTTCTTCCTGGGGGTCCTAGGCAAGAATCTGTGTCCTCACCTTTCTCAGTTCTGGCGGCTGCCTGCATTCCTTGGCCCTGGCCCCATCCTCCAGTGTCTCCCTCTCTGACCACACTGCTTCTCCCTTGTGAATGCATTGGGCCCACCCAGAAATTCCAGGATAGTCTCTCCATCTCAAGATCCTTATCTCCATCGCATCTACAATGTCGCTTTTACTGTATAAGGTAACAAATTCACCAACTCCGGGGACTATGACGTGGATAACTTTGAGGAACTATTGTTCAGCTTACCACATCCCATTTATTTATTTAAATACATTTTCATGACTCCATTTTCAGATAATGATGCATAATGCTCTGTATATTGTTTCCCTCGTATTGAAGGTAATTTATTTCATATGACTTTTAGGAAATCTACTTTCTTTCTTCAAAGACTCTCTGTTTCTTATGGTGTTTAATGACAGATTCCACTAATGTTTGCAGATTAATTTATTTATTTGAACAGATTTGTATCAAATAACTATTACCTGCTTAACTATCAAAGTCGGTACTGAGCAGAAATAACTACACTGTTTATCAGCACTAATTAGCCACGAAGATGAAGTAAACAGGATATTTCCCAAACATAGGGCACTTCTACACATCACAAGATTCAGCTACGGGATAGTATCCGAAGTCATCCCGGCTTTATTTCACAGCTCCTTTAGATGGCCTGGATTTCTTTTTTCTCACTTACAGACACATGTCTTTGAATTGCTCCCTGGCTATTTCCTATCCAAATATCTTAGCTCCCAACAAAGCTATGCCCATCTTGAGAGCTGAACCCACATCCTCTTTTATATCTATCAAGGGCCTGGCAAAATGCTGGACCAGAGAGAGTAAGCAAACACCCTGCAGTCTGTATCTAGCCAACGGACTTGTTTTGTTTAGCTTGAAGAGTGTTTGAGAAAAAAATTAATCAAAAACATTTAGAAATCAGAGAATTTCACATAAAATCTTTTGATTTCACTTATCTTTAAAAAATTGGCTAATATGGGCACCCTGGGCCAGCATTTCTGCCTGGCAACCATGAGCTAGAGTTCTGTGGCAGTGCCCCCTACAGGCAGGCAGAGGCTCTCCAGCTTCATGGTCTTCACCCAGCCCTAGTCTGGCCCTGGAAGTATTTGAGTTTGAGACCCCTATGCTAGACACCCTGTAGAAATTCTCCTAGCAATATCCTAACATTATCGCCTCATTTTTCAAGTGTGGAAACTGCTTGCTAAACCCAAATTTGGCCCAGGAACTGTTTGAGGGTATTTTTACTACATATTTTTAATGTACAAATTGTCCTCTAAGACCTTGCACATCAAAGTATAGTCCACAGACCAGCAGCGTTGGCACTAACTGGGGGTTTGTTAAAAGCTCTCCTGAGCCAGAATCTGCATTTTAGCAACATCCTCAGGTGATTTGGATATATGAAAATTCGAGAAGTACTGCTATAGATGAAGCTCATGGCTAACCACCTTTCACCTGCCCCTCCACACACCACTACGATCAAGCCTACTTCACTACATTGATGGCAGCAGTGGGCCACCTGGAGCCACCACTGCCATCACACTGGTTGGAACAGGGAGATGCGACTGGGGCTGCATGCTCCATGGAGCTGGTGGGAGCCAGGGACAAGCAGGAGCCCCTAACCCTTCTGTGTTGGGGCAGGAGCTCCCCAGGTGCCACTGCAGCCACCCCGGCCATAGCTGCAGACCCAGGCATGCCTGTGCTCTCAGGAACTGGAGCAGACGGGAGGCCTGCCCTCCAGGGCAGAGCTGCAGCCACCCAAACCCCAGCTGCAGACCCGGCCTTCCACTCCAGGGAGCAGGCAGGACCCCCACCCCGCTGTGGGGCTGCTGCAAGGAACCAGGCATCCCTACACTCTTGCAGGCCTGGGAAGGCCCCGTGCTTGCAGGCGTGGAAGTGCCTGTTCCCGCTGTGTGGCTTCTCCCTGCTGTCGGCACCGACTCCAATCTGGGAGCAAAGTCGAGGCCATGCCCAGGTGCTATTGCACCCCAGCCAGGTGTGCACACACTTGGGACAGTGCTGACATGCCAGCCCCCTGCCACCTCAGCCCCTGCCAGGCTTTCAGTGCCAACAAGCATAGGAGGGAAGTTGAGGTAGGGCTGAGGGCAGCTTGGTGCTGGCCTGCAGGTGCCCCTTGGCACCATGAACAGCAGCAGGAAGCAGACAGGCTTCCCTGCAAAAGGGGGTGGGTCCTTGATGAGGCTCCACCTTCAGGCCAGAAAGGGCCTGAAGGCTGGGGGCCGGGCTGCCAGTCCCATGGACCAGAGTGGGAATTTGTGATGCCTTTTCCAGGCCACCCATGGACCAACAAGGGCGTACTTCCTTCCCTCTGAGGCCCATAAAAGCCCCAGGCTCAGCCAGAGCTGAGGAGATGTTGGGACAACTAGCTGCAGAGGAGAGCTACCCACTCCAGGGCCTCCTGTTTGCTGAGAGCCACGCAGAGAACAGAATGACCGGCTACAGAGAGGAACTACCCTCTGTGCTGATAACTGAACACTTGTTGGGATGCCTTGCCTGGCAGAGAGGAGCTACTCTCTGTACTAGGAGCGGAACACTCATCAGAACACCTTGGCTGTGAAAGGAGCTGCCCCCGCGGGTTTTCTCTGAGCTGTTCTAGCACTCAATAAAGCTCCTCTTCAGCTTGGTCACCCTCCACTTGTCTGTATACCTCATTCTTCCTGGTCACAAGACAAGAACTTGGGACCCACCACATGGCAAGACTAAAAGAGCCTGTAACACAAACAGGATGAGACATGCTCCTTCCTCACCACACTGTGGGGGAAGAGAAGGAACAAAGGGCTGCTGTGGCCCTTCCGGGATCCCAGACCTAGGAGCTCCCCAAGCCAAGGCTGTGATTCCCTCTTTGGGGCCCTGTGGTCCCTGGTGTCTCCAGGCTTCCAGGTGCCACCATGTTCCCCAGTGTCAGTCTGGCTGCAGCCTTGCAGAGAGCCAGTACCCATGCTGGCACCCAGAGCTGCCCAACCCGCTGTAGCAGCTGGCATGTCTGTTTGCAGTGGCCAGATCCCATGCTCACTTACACGCCCCTCACCATTCCATGCCTGACTCGCCCTTGGCAGGCATGGGATCCAGGCCAGTAGCATGAGCTGAGCACAGCCTGCCAGGCTCGGTGGGCAAAATGAGCCCAGCAGGCCCAAGCAAAACTCAGGCAAAGGTGCCACAGGCCACAGAGGCTGCCAGCCAGAAAAACGGCCCCCAAAGAGCCCATAACAATTTCACAAATCCTGGAAATAACATTTTGAAAATGATTAACACGCCGTTCTCTTTCGCCTTTCCACGTGTCAGAGACATTCTTTAAAATGAGTGGAGGGAGATTTCAATGACAAAAGAATACCCAGCAAAAAAAATGAGGTAACTTCTCTAGGTTCAGGACAGGAAAACCCAGCTGAATCTATTTATCATCTTTTTTGGTGGGGGAGGGGAAGTTATAAACAACAGAAATCTATTTCTCACAGTTCTGTATGCTGGGAAGTCCAAGACCAAGGCAACAGCAGGTTTACTGCATCTGTCAAGGGCCCTGCATCCTCATAGACGGTTGTCTTCTCTCTAACCTCACACGGTGGAATCTTCACTCTAACCTCACACGGTGGAATCTTCTCTCTCTAACCTCACACGGTGGAATCGTCTCACTCTAACCTCACATGGTGGAAGGGGCAAGGGCTCTCTCTTAGGCCTGTTTCTTGTTTTGGTTTTTTGGGCTTTTTTTGAGACGGAGTCTTGCTCTGTCGCCCAGACTGGAGTGCGGTGGCCAGATCTCGGCTCACTGCAAGCTCCGCCTCCCGGGTTCGCACCATTCTCCTGCCTCAGCCTCCCAAGTAGCTGGGACTACAGACACGCGCCACAACGCCTGGCTAGCTTTTGTGTTTTTAGTAGAGATGGGGCATCACCGTGTCAGCCAGGATGGTCTCGATTTCCTGACCTCGTGATCTGCCCGCCTCGGCCTCCCAAAGTGCTGGGATCACAGGCATGAGCCACCACACCCGGCCATCGGCCTGTTTCATAAGGACACCAATCCCAGTCATGAGGGCTCTACTCTCATGACCTAATTGCCTCCCAAGGGCTCCACCCCCAATACCATCACCTCACAGGCAAAGATTTTAACACATAAAGTTTGTGGGGACTTAAACATTCAGATCATAGCAACTTGTGGATTGCAAAACCAGATCTTGAACAACTTGTAACTCTAAGGCTACTGGTTGTTTTAATGCTACAAACCGTGGGAAACAAGTAAATTTAGTTTTTTGGGTTTTTTCCTTTTTTACATTTTTTTCAGAGACAAGGTCTTACTCTGGTTGCCCATGTCAGAGTGCAGTGGTGAAACCATACCGCACTGCAGCCTTAACCTCCTGGACTAAAGCAATCCTCCCACTTTGGTCTCTCACAGTGTAGGGATTACAGGTGCGAGGCACTACACCCAGCGTCTTTTAAAAAATTTTAAATGTATTTTTTAATTGACAAATAGAAGTTGTGCATATTTATGTGTGTAACATATTGCTTTGAAATATGTATACATGTAGAATGGCTAAATCAAGTTGATTAACGTGCATTACCTCACATAGATATCATTTATTTTATGGTGAGAGTGCTTAACATCTATTTTTTGCAGTTTTCAAGAATACAACATATTGTTATTAACTATAGGGAGGTATTGTTCAAAGGATACAAAATTTCAGTTAGGAGGAGTAATTTTAAGAGTTCTATTGTACAACGTGATGACTAGCTAATAACCAGAGTTACCTATCATTCCTTATGGTACAGGGAGGATATATTACAGGAAAAACAAAGGAAATGTACCACTCCTTTAAGTACTGAGAATGAAGGAAGAATATAGAAGCATCAGAGAGATTAAGCCCGGGAGATGAATATATCCCCATCTACCCTTCTCCAGAAAGCAGGATAAAATCAGTAAGGCTGACACTTCAAGCACAAGGGTCTCTTGTCTTCACACCCTTCTTAAAAATCTGTCTTTGACAAAAAAGATAAACAATTCAATTTTAAAATGTGCAAAGGGCATAAATAGACATTTCTACTAAGATATACAAATGGACAATGACCACATGAATAGATTCTCAACATCACTAATCATTGTGGAAATGCATATCAATACTATAATGAGGTCAGGTGAGGAGGCACACACCTAGAATCCCAGGACCTGGGGAGGCCGAAGTGGAAGGATTGCTGGAGCCCAGGAGGTTGAGGCTGCAGTGAACAGTATTTGTGCCACTGCACTCCAACCTGGGTGACAGAGTGAGACCCTGTCTCAAAAAAAAAAAAAAAAAAAGAGCAGAAGAAAAGAAAAAGAAAAACCTACAGTAAGATACCACTTCACACCTATTAGAATGGCTATAACCAAAATAACAGTATTGGTAAAAATGTGGAGAAATCAGAACCTCATACATTGCTGGTAGGAATATAAAATCGTTCAGATGCTGTGAAAAACAGTCTGGCAATTCCTCTAAGAACTAAACACAGAATTACCATCTGACCCAGCAGATTCACTCCTAGGTCTATACGCAAAATAATTAGACACAGGGACTCAAACATTAAGGTTTATTGCGTCATTATTTACATTAGTCAAAAGATGGCAGCAATATTTGTGTCTACGCACAGGTGCATAGATTAAATATGGTATATACATACAATGGAATATAATTCAACCATATGTAAACAAAAAATAAAATCCTAAGCTCCCCAACCAACTGAACTGACCCCCTCTTGGCCAAAGGCACCCCAGAGAAACCTTAAAACCTGAGTTCCCCACCATGAAGGGATGGGAGGTTGGCCATGCCTCGTTATACACCGCCTGCCTTGTGCAGTTTAAACACAACCGACCAGCATTCGCGTGAAAACAGAGCTCGTAAGACTGACAGAATGGACTCTTTGTGGTATAAGAAACCAAATTATAAGCAGGATCTAAGGCCATGCCAGGCAAGGGTTAAATCACTCACCCCTACACTTAAAAAATAAACTATGTTCTAACTGCCACAAATTATTTTCTTTTTCTCTAGCAGTTAAACAAGCACTGGCCTTGAAATAAGCAATATTAAAACAAGCTGCAGCTCATCCACAGCTGACAGCCAGGCAATGACCTCCAAAGTCTCCGCCCACACCCACTCTCGCATTCCACCCGCCAGAACCACAGCTGTGACTGGACAAGAGACCCATTTCAGTAACTTTCTCCTGAGAAGCCATGGCTTGGTTCCGGCCAGTTTACAGAGGCTGCACACGTGAGTGCCATCCTGTCCCTGCTTCACTTTCTCATATATAGGGACTAATTGTAATGCACTTGAACATTAAGTCTCCACCCCAAAAGGAACACGGGTTGCATGTAACACGCATGTGTGCATATCACATAGGTGTGCGACTCCTCTCATGAATATTAATAGCTCCTCCTGTGACCTGTTGAGTATGTGTGTTTAACCAACCAGTTCAGCCTAATGCTCCTGCCCCAGCCCCTCCTTCTTCAAAGTGCCTGCTAACAGCTTCAGCCAGAGGCCACCCTTCCCAGCCTGTCAGAATGACCACTTTGCACGCTGTAAGCCTTTATAAGAAAGTCTCCTTCCCAAATTTTAGGATATGTGATTTTAGGTCAGGTGCAGTGGCTCATGCCTGTAATCCCAGCACTTTGGGAGGCCAAGGTGGAAGGATCACTTGAGGTCAGGAGTTTGAGACCAGCCTGGCCAACATGGTGAAACCCTGTCTCTACTAAAAATATAAAAATTAGCCAGGCATGGTGGAGCATGCCTGTAATCCCAGCTACTTGGGAGGCTGAGGCAGAAGAATGGCTTGAACCTGGGAAGTGGAGGTTGCAGTGAGCCCAGATCACACCACTGCACTCCAGCCTGGGTGACAGAGTGACACTCTGTCTCAAATAATTAACAATAATAATAATATGTGATTTTAAGTTGACATATCAAGAAGAATGAAATTCTGATACGTGCTGCAACATGGATGAATTGTGAAAACATTATAAGTGAAATGAGCCAGATACAAAAATTTTTGACTCGTTTTATGTGAAACATCAAGAATAGGCAAGCTCATAGAGACAGAAAGTAGATTAGCAGTGACCAGGGGCTGGGGGGAAGGAGGTAACTGGGGGAATTTCTGTTTGGGGAGTTGAAAATTTTTAGAAATAGGTAGTGGTGATGGTTGTATAACACTGTAGATCTAAGAATGCTACCAAATTGCACACGTAAAACTGGTTAAAATGGCTAATTTTATGTTACAGATATTTTGCTACAATCTGGGGTTCCCCACAGCAGACTGGTGAGTGGAAAGTTGATGGTCAGTGAGTGGACGGAAAATGGACCTGTAACTGCTGGAGGGAAGATGGAAGGGATGCACAGAACAGGCCCTGTGTCTGTAGCCAGTGCAGGCCGACATGATAAGTCAGAGAGGGTGACCCCAGACTGGGACCAAACTGACAGACCGAGCACGGGTCGGGGGCATCCAGGCGGCCTGCAAACAGGCAGGGCAGGGCCCCTCCCCAGAGGCCACGGAGTGGAAGGTGCCTCCGCGGAGACCCAGCCTTTCTGCATCACCCCAGGACCTGTGTGAGCCACACTCTACTCCCCTTCTCTCAAGACACCGCCTCAGACAGAGAGCAAGGAGGATGAAGGATAACTGAGAAAGGGAATATTCATATCTATGAGAAGACTGAGCAATAACTAAAGACACTGATGAGCTTAAGGGAACATGCTACAACCTTTAAACCAGATAGAACTAATACTTAATTTTCTAACTCCCTTTCCACTCCTGCGCCATTGAACCGATGGGTGGAGGCTCATGATGAAGATCAGGTTAAACTGAGTCAAAATAAAGAAAATACATTAATTTTGTGGTGTGTCCCCACTCCCGTTAAACATTTGACACGAATTGTGTCAGATGTCCCCTCTTTTAGCTTCTGTGTGCTTTTGTTCTGAGGCTCAAGGCCCTGCTGTGACTTGCTTTGGAAAACTGGGTTCCTGGAGCCATCTCACCTGTAGACTGCAGACTCTGAAATTGTACGGTTGCTTTGTTTCATCCCCTTCCTGTCCTTTCCCCTCTATCTCCTGACTGGTTTCCTTAGGGAGCCCCTCCTGAATAAATCCCTTGCACACAAAAGCTCATCTCAAGGTCCACTTGTGCGTAACCCAGCTAAGATACCCATTTTCTCTGCATTCACAAGCTATACTATGAACTAAACCTTTGAACCTTGCCATATCTGCTACGTGGCTGCGCCCTGAAAGTTATCTCTGTGTGTGTGGCCCCTGTTCTAGGCATTCTGCCCTGTTTGTGGGAAGCACTGAGCCAGCTCTGTGGCGGGAGCACCTTGGGGAGGGACATTTTGAGCAAGGTCAGAAGGACCAGTTAATGGGCAGGATCACAGAGGCAGGCCCCTACTTCCTTCCTCCTCATTTTAGACTCCCCATCCCCAAACGCCAATCCCACTACTACATGTTGGACTTCAGTCTGGCCCAGGAGCTTAATAACCAGGACATTTCTGCAGATAATCCCTGTAGTTTAGAATTTACTCTCACATACGTCGTCTCACTTTACCTCATGTTGTAATCTCTGTGGCGAGGGCGACACTCATTCCCATTGACGGACGATGAAACAGATGCTTACAGAGTAGAAATTATTTGCTCAGTGCTGCACGGTTCAAAAGTAGGAGTCTCTGTTAATTCCAAATAAAACAAAACCAAAAAGCCCGCAAACGGTGCTTCCCCTGCTCTCCTATGACAGCAATCAACACAGGATACTTCTGTGATCAGTCGTGTGGGGTTGCCCCTCCACTTCAAGCTAGTCATCCGTTCTGCAGAAGACACCAGCCAGGCGTCCTCTACCTCAATTCTGACATTATCTTCCTGGAGACAGACAGCGTCCGATTCCACAGGTTGAGAACTCCATCCTGTTAAGCCCCTCCTTCTACTCCGGAACTTCTGATCAGTTCCAAACTGCGGTTCCCATGGCTCCCTTTCTGGGCTCGATTAGTTTGTGAGAGCAGCTCACAAAACTCAAGGAAACATGTTCCCAGTTTTCTATTTGTTTGTTTTTGAGATGGGGTCTCACTCTGTCGCCCAGGCTGGAGGGCAGTGGCATGATCTGTGCTCACTGAGCCTCCGTCTCCCAGGTTCAAACAATCCTCCCACCTCAGCCTCCTGAGTAGCTGGGATTACAGGCAGGTACCACCACATCCAGCCATTATTATTTTTTTTTTTTTTGTATTTTTAGTATAGGCGGGGTTTCACCATTTTGACCATGCTGGTCTCGAACTCCTGACCTCAAGTGATCCGCCTGCTTTGGCCTCCCAAAGTGCTGGGATTACAGCTGTGAGCCACCACAACTGGCCATCACCAGCTTTTTTTTTTTTTTTTTTTAAATAAAGAATATTACAGCCGGGCGCGGTGGCTCAAGCCTGTAATCCCAGCACTTTGGGAGGCCGAGACGGGCGGATCACGAGGTCAGGAGATCGAGACCATCCTGGCTAACACGGTGAAACCCCATCTCTACTAAAAAATACAAAAAACTAGCCGGGCGAGGTGGCGGGCGCCTGTAGTCCCAGCTACACGGGAGGTTGAGGCAGGAGAATGGCGTAAACCCAGGAGCCGGAGCTTGCAGTGAGCTGAGATCCAGCCACTGCACTCCAGCCTGGGCGACAGAGCAAGACTCAGTCTCAAAAAAAAGACTATTACAAAAGATGCAGATGAAGGATGCACAGGGCAAGGCATGTGGAGAGAGACAAAGAGCTTCCACGCCCTCCCCAAGTGCACCACCCTCCAGGACCCTCCATGTGTTCAGCTATCAGGAGGCTCTCCACACCCTGTCACACTGGGTTTTTATGGAAGCTTCGTTATGTGACCACGATTGACTACACCATTGGCCACTGGTGATTGACTCGACCTTGTGGGAGGTGTCCCTCTCCCCTCCCCAGAAGTCAGGGGGTGGAGCTGAAAGTCCCAATCCTACCCCTGCCTGGGTCTTTCTGGTGACCAGGCCCATCCTGTAGCTATCCAGGGGCTGCCAGTCTCCAGTCAATTATTAGCATACAAAAAGACAACACTTGGGAGAGTCTAAGAATTTGAGGAGCTGTGTGCCAGGAAATAGGGTTGAAGACCAAATATGTATTTCACAATATCACAGTTTCTCAGGCCAGTATTTCCTCATCTTAAACTGATGAGTGATAAGGATGAGCTGATGATAACGTAGGCTGGGCCTGGGGTCCAGCGGGTTCCGTTCTGTGCTCCCCGTGCAGGGCATCGTTGGTCCTTTCAGGCTCCACCTTGTTTTTATTCATCAATTCCCTTTTCCCCTCTATTCTCCTCTTCCATTCCCCTGATCTCCCATAAGAAGCTATGCTATTCTAATATATTTAATATGCTTTTTTTTTTTTTGACGGAGTCTCGCTCTGTCGCCCAGGCTGGAGTGCAGTGGCGCAGTCTCAGCTCCCTGCAACCCCCACCTCTTGGGTTCAAGCAATTCTCCTGCCTCAGCCTCCTGAGTAGCTGGGATTACAGGCTCATGCCACCACGCCCGGCTAATTTTTGTATTTTTAGTGGAGATGGGGTTTCACCATGTTGGTCAGGCTGGTCTCAAACTCCTAACCTTGTGATCCACCCACCTTGGCCTCCCAAAGTGCTGGGATTACAGGCGTGAGGCACCGCGCCTGGCTGCATCCTTTCTTTGTATGTGTTCTTGTAAAATGCACATTGTTGTTGTGTGTTTTTTATTAACACAAATGATGTCAGTCACAGAAATCATCTGATTACTTCTTCTTCTTTCTTCCTCCTCCTCCTCCTCCTTCTTCTCCTTCTCCTTCTTCTTCTTCTTCTTCCTCTTTTGACAAGGTCTTGCTCTGTCACCAGGGCTGGAGTGCAGTGGCACCATCCCAGCTCACTGAAGCAGGGCTCAAGTGATTCTCCCACCTCAGCCTCCGTAGTAGTTGCGACTACCGGCATGTGCCAACATGCCTGGATAATTTTTTTATTTTTAGTAGAGATGAGGCTTCACTACGTTGCCCAGGCTGCTTAATTTTCATTTGGCATCGTGCCTTTAAAATATGTCCACGTTTCTAACCTACATGCTACACGGTACTCCAGGGAGTGCATATTCACCGTATTTTTTCTATCCTCTCTGCCACTGATGGACACTCAGATTGCTTCTAACTTCCTCCCATCACAAACAGTGTTGTAAGAAACATCCCAGAGTCTTTGACCTTTCTCCAATACACACTGTCAGACAAGGTAGATGATTCCCTTGGGGAAAATGAAGGTACAGGCCAAAGTGACTGGACGGGGAGGCACAACCACACTATGAAACAAGGGCAAGGCAATGCATTAGTTTCCTGTGGCTGCTTAATAAATTACCACAAATTTGGTGGCCTAAAACAGTGTAAGTTTATTCTTGCATAGTTCTGGAGGTCAGAAATCCAAATTCAGCATCACTAGGCTGAAATCAAAGCATTGACAGGGCCACACTCCCTCTGGAGATTCTAGGAGAGAGTCTGTTCCTTGTCTCTTTCAGGCTGCTGACATTCCTTCGCTTGTGGCCATATCACTCCCATCTGCAGGGCCAGCTTCGTCAGATCTCTTTGTTTCATCTTCCTGTCACCTTCTAAAGTGTGTGCATGTGCATGTAAAATATCGCTCTGCCTCTGTCAAATCAGGACACTGTGATGCCATTTAGGGCCTTCCTGAATAATCCCGGACAATCTCCTAATTTCAAGATCATCCACTTAATCACATCGGCAAAGACTATATTTCCAACTAAGGTAATATTCACAGATACCAGGAATTAGGACCTGATATTTTTGGAGACCATTTTTCAGTCTAATACAAGCAATGATCTAAAAACTTTTTCTGAAACTGAATTATTGGAACACAGGGACCAAGAATTTAAAATAAGCATGATAAATGTATTTAATAGATCCTCGAATTTCTTAGAAATGTGAAGCAAGATCAAGAAAGCATAGAAAACAACCAAGGAGAAATATTGGACAGCAAATACAATGGTTGGAAAAAGAATACAAAATAGGGAATAAATTACAGAATGGATGCAGCTGAAGAAAGACTGAGGAACTGTTTTAGAAGACAGCACTAAAGACAAATATCAGCCCCAGTGAGGTGGCCCAGGCCTGTAGTCCCAGCTATTTGGGAGGCTGAGGTGGGAGGATCGCCTGGACCTGGGAGGTGGATGTTGCAGTGAGCCCTGACTGCACCACCGCACTCTAGCCTAGGTGACCGTGAGATCCTGTCTCAAAAAACAAAAAAAAAACAAAAACAAAAAAATGAGAAAAGAAAAGAAAACAAGAAAGACAAAGGGAAAATATAACAGAAAAAAAAGCTCATGGATATGGAAGATAAAATATAAGTGCCAGCATTGAGTGACATAAGAAATTATTGAAAGAAATAGTGAAGATAAATTTCCCAGATTCAAAGGCTCTTTTGATTTGATGCTGAGGTGGAAAGAGAAAGAACGAATATTACAATAGGGTTTCAAAACATTAAAAAAAAAACAAACCCAGGCTCATGTCTGTACTCCCAGCACTTTGGGAGGCCCAGGCGGGTGGATCACCGGAGGTCAGGAGTTCGAGACCAGCCTGGCCAACATGGTGAAACCCCACCTCTACTGAAAATACAAAAAATTAGCCTGGCGTGGTAGGGGACGCCTGTAATCCCAGCTACTCGGGAGACTAAGGCAAGAGAATCGCTTGAACCCGGGAGAAGGAGGTTGCAGTGAGCTGGGATCGTGCCATTGCACTCCAGCCCGGATGACAAGAGTGAAACTCGGTTTCCAAAACAAACAAACAAACAAAGGCAATACAGGATGCAAGAAATTAACATTATATTTTAAAGTATTGAAGGAAAAAGAGCTTTGAACCTAGCATTTTATACCAGCCAAACTCTCAAAACTCGAGGGTGTGAAAAAATATCCCCAGGCTGACACAGCCACAGGAGGTTTTTCACACAAAGGCTAATACTGAAAGCTCTCTTTAAAAATTACTTAATTTTCCAAAAAAAATATTTTTACATCATTTTAGATAATTTACAAAAAGCTATAAAAATCCTATTGACCCGGACACGTGCATAAGCGCCTGTTTGCTCTCCCTGCGATCACAGCCGACACACGCGCGCGGACGCATGCACGGACACGCCGCTTTCCACGGGCGGGCGCACGAAGACGGACGCGCGCTCACAGCGCCAGGGCTCGGCCCTGCACCACGAGCTAACGCGCGGTCCCCAGGGAGGTGGCGCCGAAGGCACAGCGTCTCTGCCCACGGCGTCCCGGTCCTGGTCGTCCCTATGGAGACCCTTCGTCCATGGCCCAGGTCTCAAAGGCTTTTTCCTCCGAGCCTGAGGTCCTCCAGACTTCCCGCTGGGCCGGGGCCCACCGTCCTTCCTCGCAGGCGAGCGTGGGCCTCCCTGGAGGCGGAGGGTGGCCGGGCAGAGGCAGCGCAGGTGCGCGCTGGAGAGGCCGGCCCGCCGCGCGGGAGACGCTCTTTCCAAAGAGGAAGCGCTGCGTGGGCAGCAGCGCGGCCCGGGCCCTCGATCCCTGTCTCCGTTGCTCCCGAGACTCCCACCCCGCGCCGCATCCTCCGAGCTCAGCGCCCTCGGGCTGCGCTGGGCGCAGTGGCTCCCGGGCAGGGCGCCGTCGGCCTGGGCTCTAGAGCCGCTCTCAGCTGCCGGGCTGGGGCGGGGAAGCGCCGGCTCCTGCAGCCCCTGGGAAAGGTCCCCGCGCCTCCTGCCTCGGTGCGCGCTGCGCCACCTCTGGCCAGAGGCACCTTTGGCTGCCGACTGGGTCCCTCGCAGCCTCCGGCGGAGACTCTGCCCCCGCGCTCCCGCTCAGTCCGCGCCCCCGTGCCGGGCTCCGCGCGCACGCCGCCCCTTGGCCTTTTCAGACAAAACTTCCTGATCTCCAGTTGGACGCTGTTCTCGCGTTCCCGGAACGGCTGTCTTCAGACGGGGAGCCGGGGCCGGGAGCTGGGAGCGGCCCTCCCGGGGACGGACTCCCTCCGGAGGCGGAGGCGGTTCTCCAGGCGCGAAAGGCAGGACTGCGCCCCGGCTCCCAGCGCCCTGTTTTTGGAAAAGACGATTTTGTAGGGTGTTCCTAAACTGCAGTCTTCTGTGTTCTGCATACACGGCTTAGATCAGCAAACATTTGGTTCTTACCATCACAGCCAGGTGCAGAGAGGCTCAGAGGACGCTTTCTGGCTGATTGCTGGGGAAGAAGTCTGGTTGTGGCCGCCATGGGAGCCCGCGGATCGAAGGCCGCAGCTGCCCGCTCTGCGGACGGCTCCCAGGACAGCACTTTCTATACAAAGGGTCCCTCCCCACCACGCTGGTCCTTGGAGGCCACAGCACATCTTCTGAAAACCGCAGCCACAGCCGTCTGTTGGAAAAACGTTTGGAAGCACAGAGGCCGGCTGGCACACTGAGGGCTCCCTGCTGCAGGTGAAACCCGCGCATGTCCGCGGTGGCTGCTGTGCAGCGGGGCCCCGGGCCTGGGTGGATTCATGTCCAATCTTGTTCAATCACTAGATGACTCTAACATCTAAATACACTTCTTTTCTTTTCTTTTCTTTTTTGAGATGGAGTCTTGCTCTCTTGCCCAGGCTGGAGTGCAATGGCGCAGTCTCGGCTCACTGCCACCTCCGCCTCCCAGGTCCAAGCGATTCTCCTGCCTCAGCCTCCCGCCCTCGCCCGGCTACTTTTTGCATTTTTGTAGAGATGGGGTTTCACCATGTTGGCCAGGCTGGTCCTGAACTCCTGACCTCAGGTGATTCGCCCGCCTCGGCCTCCCAAAGTGCTGGGATTACAGGCGTGAGCCACCGCGCCTGGCAATACACTTCTTTTTGTATGGAGTTACTGTTCTTCATTTTAAATCATGGTTCAAAAGGATAATACAACGTGCGCATTTTAAAATTCCCCTTCTTGATTCGCGCACACCAATAAGCGCTGCTTAGAACTTTGGTCCCTAAACACCTCGGGCACAGATGATGCGCAAAGCCCGGTGCTGGGGCTAAGCCTTCCCCACACCTGCCCTCCAGAAACTGGCGCCCAGTCGGAGGTGTGCCCCAACAACAAGGCCAGCCCTTTGGACGGTTTCTGCGGGCCGCCTCCCGGGCCGAACGCGCGGGGCCCGCTCCTGCACGTGGCGTGGCTCAAGGCGGTGGCCTCCGCTTCTCGGTGTCGACGTCCTGCGATGCCTCCCTGGTGGTGTCCTGTGCCTTCCGCTCTGAGGCCGCCGCGGTGCCCGTGGCTGCTGTAGAGAGGGAAGCAGTGTTAGGGACGGACGGGTCATGATGTTTACACCGTAATTGTCCAGCGAACTTTCATCAGTCCCCCAAGATTCACAACTCAACCTCGTGGCTTAGCCGCGATGCAGGGTTTACTTTGCAGCTGAATCTTGTTGGTATTCTAACACGTCTACACAGCATGCACCCCTGGGTTTTAGCGGGAATTCACTTCTGTACTCACTGGCGGGCATGTGCCACCTTCCATCTGCGGATCAGAAGCTGTGCCATGAGGATCCCTGTTCCTGCCCAGCCCTGTCTTTCGTGTTTGATATCTTCATTGTGGCATATTTGTCACTGAAGTGCTTCCAGGAAAAACAGTTCCATGTAATCCATACTTTAACTTCTATTTATTTTTATTTTTATTTTGTGAGACGGAGCCTCGTCCTGTCACCCACGCTGGAGTGCAGTGGTGCGATCTTGGCTCACTGCGACCTCCACCTCCCAGGTTCAAATGATTCTCGTGCCAAAAATGATTCTTGTGCCAAAAATGATTCTCGTGTCTCAGCCACCCAAGTAGCTGGGATTACAGGTGCCCGCCACCATGTCCCGCTAATTTTTGTATTTTTAGTAGAGTTGGTTGGGGTTTCACCATGTGGGCCAGGCTGGCGAATCCTGACCTCAAGTGATTCGCCAGTCTCGACCTCCCAAAGTACTGGGATTACAGGTGTGAGCCACTGCACCCAGCCTAAAGAGTGCCTTTACATCAACTTGTTATGTACATAAGAACTGTTTTTAATACTAATAAACCAAGCACTATCCATGGTTAAAAAAAAAAAAAAGTTACTTAAAGAAAACAGTAAACATATTGAAAAAGATACTGCAAATGAGACAGGAAGTAGCAATGATCAAATACTTTGCTTTTGTTTTGTTTGTTTCTTTTGAGATGGAGTCTTGCTCTGTCGCCCAGTCTACAAAGCAGTGGTGCGATCTCCAGTCACTGCAACCTCTGCCTCCAGGCTTCAAGTGATTCTCCCGCCTCAGCCTCCCAAGTAGCTGGGATTATAGGCACACCCCACCATGCCCGACTAATTTATTTTGAATTTTTAGTAGAGAGAGTGTTTTGCCATGTTGGCCAGGCTGGCTTGGAACTCCTGACCTCAGATGGTCCTCCCACCTCGGCCTCCCAAAGTGTTGGCATTACAGGCATGAGCCACCGTGCCCTGCCAATGATCAAATACTTTGATACAAGTTTTTGTTGCTTCAAGAAAAATGTAGGACCAAAGAAAACACAACTAAATATCTGAATGATATCGACATAATGAGGACTGGGAATGTGGGAAGTAAGTTCAGGTTAGAAGACCGGTCTCTTTAGGGGGAAGAAGCGGGTGTTATACACCTAAGAAATCAGGAGGGGAGAATGAGTATGAGGACAACCACTGCATGAACAAAAATATCATCTAATTTCCACCAGCCAAGAAAATCTCAAAGTGTCCAATGGAAAGCCCTAAAAGAAAATGGTAATGGTTTCAAGGATATATAATAGAAAATCTCAATGTATTGATTTCATTTTTATTTCTATTTTATATTTCTAAAATAAGCCATATTACCTTTTAAGTTTCAAAGATTTCAAAGTAGTCACATGCACATTGTTTAAAACAATAAATAATGTAAGAATTACTATAAAAATAGTCTTCTGCTCTACAGAGACAACAATATTCAACTCTTAGCTGTTCTGGTATTTGCTATCATATCTGTAAATGCTATATTTATACTGTTCTTTCTCAGTTTGTCCATTAAAGATATTATCTACTGACTTAAACATATCAATATACAAATATACAAACTCATTTTCTCTGTTGCTGTCTCTATTACACACACAGACCCACATACTTGCTTCTTCCACACAAAACTACACATTTCCTCCAAATATAATTATATAACTATGTTAAATTTAACTCAGAGTTTACATTTCTCCGTCCTTCCTTCCTCTCTCTCTTTCCTTCTCTCTCTCTCTCTTTCTCTTTCTTTCTCTCTCTCTCTCCTTCCTTCCTTCCTTCCTTCCTTCCTTCCTTCCTTCCTTCCTTCCTTCCTTCCT